>NC_132917.1:56586130-56894893 GCF_047675955.1 Chlorocebus sabaeus | reverse complement strand
TAGACTAAATGTATAATCTTTTTAAAAAGCAAAAAATAACTGGACTTTTTTGTGTTTATTTTTTTGTCTGAAGACTGAAAGAACTAACTCAACAAAGGAAACACAGAATTTAGTGTTTGCATGAGGACAGACATAGAAAAGGCAAAGGGGCATTCGGTACATATGATTAAACCTATGTGGCAACATTAGTGATGAGGAATATGGTGGGAAAGGCCAGGGTAGCTCTCTTCCGATTAGTGACATAATTTGTGAAGCAGCAAGTGACTTTTCCGAAGAACTAATATGACCTCTCCAACTAGTCAGTTAAGAAAAGTTACAGCTACTTTTTTTCACACATATTTGAAGGGGAAAAATAGTATGTTTGTATTATTTCCAATAGGTCTCAGAGAGATGAAGAAAAACTCAGTATGTTCCACCAAAATGTTGAGTAGTAGAAGACTGCCATGTTTCTTTCTAGGTAGGAAGATGAGGAGGACCACACAAGAAAATCAAAACAAATAGTTTGCACAGTTAAAGAATTTTAATACTGTTTTACAGTGAATAAATATTAGCAAGTGTCTTATAATTATGTTAAAAAAGGGCACAATTCATCCCTTACCAATTTAAAAGAGGGCACAAAATCTTAAATGATCCATAAAATAAAACAAATACATAAGTTCAACAGCAAAAAATGTAAAACTTGTGAAATATTCTGCGAGTTTCATTGATCTTATCAGTCTGACTCCTTCATACCCCTCAAAGTATTCCCTTCTGATTCCTAACCAGGAACCTGGGTCCTGCCTGAGGTTTCCAACAATAGCTTTCCAACAATAGCTAATGGAAGTTTGGAATTAGGCATTTGTATTCTAGAACATGGATGATTTCTCCATCCCATGGGATTTGTCTTTTCAGCTTTCTTTGTCCTCACAGGCTTTGCTTCCAAGGAGAAATTTCAAGGGTAGAAGACCTTAGCAGAGCCCAGACACCACAAGAGTAGCCGTGATATTTACTCATTGCCCAAGGCCAGCCCTTTCCACAAGAATATACGTAAATTACAGAATAGCCCATTGGTAGCCTACCCTCCCATACATCTTATACTACTTCTTCTAGCTTCGTTTTACTGAAATACTTGCAAAATTATCATATATGCAGAATTAAATGTTTCCACATGCTGGAATTTAAATTTCTCAAGTGATTCATGAAATGTGCCAAAATGAATATCTGTGTTATGTTACTGTAGTAGAGTTAGGATTATATTTATGGTCACAAGAGTTAAACACAGCCTAGAATCAAATACTGGTTTGGCTGGTGACAATCCATACAATATTTTACAAGTGGCTTGACTCTCAATTTCTTCATCTATAAAGTGGGCATAATAACATTACCTACTTCACACAAATATCACAAGGATTTAACTATGTATGTAAAATACTCGGTACATTTGGAAGCACACATGCTAGTGAATAATATTATCATTAGGACTATCACCATCATCTTCATCATCACAGTCATTACTTCACAGAAAGTGTGGGGATGAAATGAAAAAAAATAAATAAAACTCAGTGTCTAGCATATCGAATGTGCCAATAGATGATTTAGCATATTGGGAGGAAAAAGCTGTCTGACTGAGTTGGTGAGAGTTGGTTCTATCATTACCCTGTGCAAGTTTGATTCTTGTCTCCAACATTGGACATACAAACGCTTAGCATAGTTTAATGTATATATACATGAATCTAGTTATGATATTTAATAATTGCATATGCAATTTCTCAACTAAATGTAAGCACCATATTATACGTATCTTTTGTAGTCAGCAGGGAACAGTGGGAAAACAAAATAACATTTGTGTTGCCTATGGGCTCAGTCCTGCCCTAGGTGATTTACTTATATTAGGCCACCTCAAACCTTTCCTGTGAGGGATATGATCATCTACATTTGACAGAGAAGAATGCTGAGGGTCAATAACACATTCAAAGCCAAAACTAGAAAGAACTAGGTATATAAATATTCACATTCAGGACAGTGTGACTGCACACCACATGATGCCTCCCCTCTTCCATTAATGTCCTTGATATGAATTAACTAATGAAATAATTTTTTTTGAACTCCCTAGAATAAAAATAGCCCCAAAATAAAAAAAAGACTACTCTTTATTACATATTAGTAATTCATCATACACCTAGTGTTGAGACATGGGAATCTGCTAGTAATTGGATTGTTTGTTGAAGATGTTGAAGAAGTAGAATGGAACTTCAAAATCTGTTTCAGATATTAAGGATGATGACACCACACACATACCAAAAGAGTAGCAAATGCGTTTAATACTCATAAATGAAGTTTTCTGGGGAAAGCAAGGCAAGAGCCCCAAGCTGGTCAGCAAATGGCTTCAGAGATCAGGAGAAAAAATTTAAAAACAAAACACAAGAAAAAAAACTGTTTTTTATTTAGTTTGTTTTTTAAATGATGGAAAGGGAATGACACCTAGCTGCAGGTTGCTACAAGTTGTTTGAACTTGCTACCAGCACCAAAAGTGAAAGCACTTTAGCTTTCATATGTGCTTGCTCAGATGTGGAGTAGAAGGGGAAGGGAAAGGGGTAACACTGAAAGCTGTCATCAGTAAAAGTAAACAAAAAATGGAGTAATATTTATTATTACTGTTTAATTAAAAATAGACTAATAGTCTATTGCTGATAGGAGACTGAACAATCACAGAAACAGTAGTTTAACACATTTTTGCACATTCTATGCATTATATACTCTATCTTTACAGTGTAGGAAATCAGTCAGGGTGGTGGGAAAAATTATAGGAAAGGTGAAAACCTTCTTGGAAGACTGGAAGGTTTTGCAAAAGCTTTGAGAAAGGGTTATGGCTGAAGGCAGCCTAATCCTCTTACCTTGAACTAATAGCGAGGAGCAGATAACAAGGGAATGTAGAGGAGTTTATCTAAATAGCTTGTTTACTCATGTTGTCCTAAAACCAACCTTTGATCATTTGTGCACAGGACTGCTCTCTACTTGGGGATTCGGCAATATTTATTACCCACTAATTGTGTTTTCTCTAAGCCTTTGTCATTAAATCTGTACTAAATAAATGCGAGTGTTGCCTGTTTAGGCGTGCTACTAACTGTCTTTGGCCTCTAGAGCTGGCATTCCCCTAGTCCCCTCTTTCGCTGAATATCTGTGTCTGAGAACTTCTTTCATTCGTCACTCAGCCAGAGTGCAGGACAGACTTGTCTGCAGGACAGACTTGCAGCCAGAGTCTGCAGGACAGGGCAGGTGCCCCCACATGAGGAATGCTGCAACGGGTCATGACAGAACCCTCAAAAATGAAGGTGAAAGAACTGCGCAGTCAGTAAGTCATTGGTGCCCACTCGGGATTTCCAAGTTTGAGGGAATTGTTCAGGCTAGGGTTTTATCATGGGACAACAGTTATCAGCTCAATAGCAACAGTATATAAAAATATTGAAACAGCTGCTTAAAGCTAGTGGTGCATCAGTTTCACAGGTTCAATTAAGGGAACTAATGCAAACTGTTGTTTCTCACAACCCATGGTTCCTGGAAGAAGGTATGTTAGACATAGAGCTCTGGGAACAAGTTGTGAGAAATCTTAAACAGCATCATGCACAAGGGTAACAGGCCCCAATAATATGTCTAACGTGATGGGCTTTAGTTAGGGCTGCTTTGGTCCCACTCTACACAGACGAGCCTAAAAAGGGAAGGGAGGAGAAACCGTCAGCTAGTTTACTGCCTCCTTCTCCCTCAGCCCAGCCATTAATGGGCAAAAATACCAAAGAGAAAACAGAGGTTTTGCCTGAGTCCCTTCCTCCAATAAACTGGAAGAAGGACAAGGGATGCGCTACAGTTACAGGACCCTGTCTTAGGCAAGAGGCATTAGAAGGGGAGGTCTTGGCCTGCCCAGTGATGCAAGGTCAGCAAGGTAATCAGGTACATAAGAAAGTAAGGAAAAGTATTAGAGAAAATGGATCTGCTAGCCCATTTACGAAAGGGTTAATTGTGCAGACCTCTTTCTAATAATGACCACTGTTATTATCCCTCCCTTACCCATAACTGGTTCTCATAAAATCCTATTTGGGTAGAACAGTAGCCTTTAAAGGGAGAGAAATTACAGTGAGCCCACGAATTAGTTGAGGAGCAATTAAAAGCCAGCCTTACAGAACCATCAAACAGCCCTTGGAATTTGCCCATTTACATCATTCCCCCAAAGTCTGGCAAATGGAGACATTTGCATGACTTACAGCTATCGATGCTTATTTGCAACCCACGGGGCCCCTTCAACAGTGCCTCCCCCTTCCCCAGCAGCAATTCCTCAAGATTGGCCTATAATCATTACTGACTTAAAAGATTGCATTTATACTATTCCCCTTGCAGAACAGGACAAAGAAAAATTTGCATTTACCATACCAGCCATCAATAATGAAAAGTCAGCTCATCAATTTCATTGGAAAGTGCTTCCTCAAGGAATGCTAAACAGTCCTACCATGTGTCAATATCATGTAAATCAGGCTTTGCTCTCCAAAAGAAAATAATTTCCTAATTGTAAGATTATTCATTTTATTAATGATATTTTACTAGCAGCCCCAACAGGGTCAGTACTTTTAAGTTCATATGCCTCTGTTGTAAAGAATACACTGTTAAGAGGTTTAGTCGTAGCACCTGAAAAAGTGTAACTGTCCTCTCCTTGGAATTATCTTGGATACATACTAACTTCCCTGTCAGCAGGACCTCAAAAGGTTAAATTAAATACTAGCAACTTACACACATTAAATGATTATCAAAAATTACTGGGCGATATTAACTGGCTTCACCCCACCTTGGGCATAACTACTGATAAGTTGCAAAACCTGTTTTCTATCCTAAAGGGCAATACATCATTAGACTCTCCCAGGTATTTAACTCCTGCAGGAAGAAAGGAAATTGAAGAAATAGAGTAAGCTGTTTCCCAGAGGCAACTAAATTGCATAAACCCAAAATATTCAGTCCAATTGTTTGTTTTTCCTACTAAACATTCTCCAACAGGATGAACAGGACAGACAGCCCCAGAGCTACACTTCCTAGAATGGGTTTTTTGCTCACATAGCAGGATTAAAACTCTATCTCCCTATATCCAGCTAGTTAGTAAAGTCATCTATTCAGGCCACAGATGATGCAATCAGTTTCTAGGTTATGACCCTGATGTCATCAGAATTTCTTGGAGTAAAAAGCAATTTGAAGCAATATTGCCCCTATCTCTAGACCTTCTGATAGCACCCTCTGATTATGCAGGTCATATAGAGCATGACCTTCCTGCTGAAAAACTACTTTAGTTCTTATCTAGTACTCCTGTAGTTTTGCCTACAAAAGTAGTTCATTCCCCCATACCTAATGCTTTAACAGTTTTTACTGATGGTTCTTCTAAAAATGGGAAAGCAACTATTTAGTGGAGACCGCATAATTCTCTTACTCATTCTGGATTTACTAGCACTCAGAGAGCTGAGGTTGGACCCTTAATATTGGCCCTGGAAACTTCTTCCACTTGTCCCATCAATATTGTTAGTGATTCTGCTTACTCTATTTATTGCAGAACTTAGAAAGAGCCCTCATTTCGTCTCCTCTTGAGCCCACCCAGTATGCACTTTTTCTGTGACTTCAGCAATTGCTGGATCAATGTACACATCCTATTTTTACCACACATATTTGATCCCAAAGCTCACTATCTGGCCCACTGGCTCATAGCAATAATCAAGCAAACCTGCAAGTTATAACGTCACTGATTGACCAAGTCACCCAATGGCATCATTTTTTTCCACCAAAATTGGAGGAACTTAACTAAACAATTTCAAATTACCCGAAGACTAGTTAAACAAATTATCCTGCAATACCCAGATTGCCAGCTCACAGGCACATCCCTTGGCTCTATAGGTGTTGACCCTAGAGGACCAGAGCCTAATCAGTTATGGCAAACAGATGTTACACACATCCCTGAATTTGGAAAACTAATATATGTACATGTAACAGTTGGTACCAATTCTCACCTAATTAGCACACACGCTTTTCCTGGAGAGTCCACCCAGTATGTTCTCTTAACTTTTGCATTTCTGGGGTGAACCACAGGGCATAGTACATAGGGTAAAGCAGAACGTGCTCACTCCACCCTTAAAAATATGCCTAGAAAACAAAAAAAGGGGGAATATGAGTAAGGATCCTGCAACACTACTAGCACAAGCCTTATTTGCCCTTAATTTATTAAATTTGAATAAATTTTAATCAGCTATAGAAATAAAAGCACTTGGCTAAAACTTCTGAAGACATAAAACCTACAATTTTATGGAACAATATAAATAGTAATGTATGATGTCGCCAAATGATTTGCTAACATGGGGAAGAGGATATGCTTGTGTTCACACTCTCTCAGGTCCTCTTTGGATTCCAGACCAATGCATCAAACCATACCATGCTGTGGCTGGGATCCAATCCGGTGCAAGAAATGAAAGCAATGTCCCTGCAGGACCTGCAGCCCCAGACAATACAACTTCCTTGGACAACACAAGCCCCGAACATCACCTGGGGGATGCTGAAAAAGATGACTCATGAAGCTGAGCAAATCCTGCTCCAGACACAAACACCATTCAGTCCAGATAATTTGTTCTTTCATATGCTCTCTGTTGTACATTGCAACTAGCATAGGGTATTGACCTTCTTTATGCTCTCACTTTGCCTGCAACCTGCACCTGCTACTCTCTATTGGGCCCATCTCTTAGATCTACCTTTTTTTCCGGCCTGCTACCTGGGCAGACACCCCTTCCCCAGCCTCTAATAATGTAACTATTTGGCCAGGAGGGATTGACTTACCCCCAGTGGGGTCCATGATTAATGGCACACACTGGACTAAGGTGCCAGGTAACACTATGTGTCACTCCACTATCCTCCTACTATGTGAAAGTTATAAAAGTTCTAACGCTTACTGTGTTCCTGCCCAAACTCAAGTATGGCTACATCATGGCAAAGGTAATGCCTTAACATTCCTGGTTGCAGGTAGCCTCAAACTGGGCAATGCAACCAATGCCACTTTCCCCAACATTCCTTCCTATGCTAAAGAACATAGCTAGTAAAGTTATTGATTTCCCTTTGGTTAGGAGGTCTGTCACAGGGGACAAACCCGTAGCCTCCAGTTAGGCAATTATAACATCTTAGACTGGAGCCCCCACTGCCATGTGCAGAGCAACCATACTGATGTCAACATCCATCATGGCATCAATCACAGTTTCACAGCCATGTCTCATTCCCCAGTAATTTGGGCTGATGCAGGGATGGGATATCCCAGACCCCAAGTAGAGTCCATGCCACCCCAAGACACTTTCTGGCACCTGGGACATGGGACAAATCACAATTCCGGTAACAACTATACAATGACCTTTAGTCATAATCACACAGCTCAGTGCCTAACTTGCACTTCCACCCATATGATTTCCATAGGAGAACCAATATTTTCATTATATTCCAAAACTCCATGTTTGTGACCTGAGTGCAGGGACAGGCTTGGTTTGCCTCATGCACCACTAATTACAATATATCTAATTTAAATATTACTAGTATCATGGTATTAAAGAGAGAATCTGAGGCATTCCCAGCAATCTGATATGTGATTCGCAAGGTGCCTCTGCCCTTGCCACCTTAGAATGTCCCCTATCCCAGTTCAGACCCAAAAGATTCATAGCCTTTATAGTCTCAGCCATAGTCATCTTGGCAACTGCTAGTATTGCTGTGGCCTCTATACTGAATCAGTATAAACAACTACCTTTGTAGATAACTTGGCCAAAAACGTGTCTAATAAACTTCTCTTACAGCAGAATGTAGACCGAAAGATTCTTTCATGCCTGCCCACCCTCAAGGCTGCCTTAGAATATGTAGGAAAGCGGCAAGATGCACTGGCATTCTGACAGCAATTAAACTGTGACTGGGAGCATAAGCATATCTGTGTCACCTCTCTACCTTGGAATCAATCCATACATAGTTGGGGTGAGGTGAAATAACACCTCTGGTGAATCTTACATGATAATTTAACAGCAGACATAAGGCAACTTAAAACTAAAACTCTAGAGTCCCTAAACGCCATAGATCTGCATGCCCAACAAACAGCCACATGAAAGGATATGTGAGAAGATCTCTCCTCGGTAGACCCCACTCCTGGGTGTGACTCCTTGATTGGAAAGAATGCTATTTATTATACTCCTGTTTTTCTTATGTTTTAATTCTAGGATGCAAAACTGAATACAAGCAGTAACTGCCACACCTAACCTGTTGCTGCACACATCTGTTCTCTTCAATCAACAAAACCTGACACAAAAAACAGAAAAGGGGGAGATGTAAGAGATCGGTCAGGGTGGTGGGAAAAATTATCGGAAAGGCGCAAAGGGAAGGCTGGAAGGTTTTGCAAAAGCTTTGGGAAAAGGTTATGGCTGAAGGAAGCCTAATCCTCTTACCTTGAGCTAAGAGCAAAGAGCAGATAACAAGGGAATGTACAGGAGTTTATCTAAATAGCTTGTTTACTCATGTTCTCCTAAAACCAGTCTTTGATCACTTTTGTGCAGGACTGCTGTCTACTTGGGGTGACGACAATGTTTATTACCCACAAATTGTCTTTACTCTAAGCCTTTGTCATTAAATCTGTACTAAATAAACATGAGCATCGCCAGTTTAGGGGGCTCCTAACTGTCTTCGGCCCCTAGTGCCAGCATTACCCCAGCCTGCTCTTTCACTGGATATCCATGTTGAGAACTTCTTTCATTCATCATTCAGCTAGAGTCTGCAGGACAGACTCGGCATTACAGTAAAGTAAGCTAGAAAAAATGTTATTATTAAGAGAATTACAAGAAAGAGAAAATATATTAACAATCATTAAGTGTAACTGGCTCATTATAAAGGTCTTCATCCTCATCACCTTCGCACTGAGTAGGCTAATTAGAAGGAGAAAGAAGAGGTTTAGTCTTACTGTTTCAGAGTTGGCAGAGGCAGAAGAGGTGAAAGGAGTGTAAGAGAAGGCAGAAGAGATAGGCACACTCAGTGTAACTTTACAGAAACACATATTAATTTCTGACTGTTTTACTTTTTCATTTCTCTAAAAATTATTCTATGAGGCTCCAGCACCATTTGCTTCCACCATTTCCTTTAGTTTCAGTGCCCATGTCAGAAATGAGTCCATTTCACAAAAAAAGTCAAAAGCTCCCTGATGTAAATGACGAATTGATGGGTGCTGACGAGTTGATGGGTTCAGCACACCAAGATGGTACAAGTATACATATGTAACAAACCTGCAGGTTATGCACATGTATCCTAAATCTTAAAGTATAATAATAATAAAAAATAAATTTAAAAAAAGTCAAAAGCAGTCTAAATAATTTGAATTCTTCTGTCAATTGTCTAAAGTCAACTTGTTTTCTGACACTGCTTGCTTTATGTTTTATTCTTCATTCTCTGGTACTGGTTCAGAAGCACTTATCTCCATTAAGTCATCTTCCATTAATTCCTCTGGTGTTATGTTTATAAGCTCTTGACTTTCTCCAAGACCTGTATCTTGAAACCCTTTATCCCTCACCATTTTTGCCATATCCACAATCTCTTTATTTCCTTGATTAGCTCTGTCATAAAACTTATGAAGTCATGCACAACATCTGTATATAGTTTTCTCCAGCAAGAATGTATTGTTTCAGGCTCAGTGGCTTTCATGGCTTTTTGTATAACAATGATGCCATCTTCAAAGGGGCAATCTTTCCAGACTTTCATGATATTCTCTCTGTCAGGGTTCTCTTCCATAGCATTGACAGTCTTTCCATAGAGTACCTTGTGTAATGAGCTCAAGGTTTTTATAACCCCTTGATCCAGCGGCTGAATTAGAGACATTATGCTTGGGAGCTAATGGGCCTCCTTGACATCTTCAGCGTGGAGCACATGGGGTTCTCTGTAGCCATGGGAGTCATCCAGTATCAAAAGGATGTTAAAAGGTAGCCCCTTACTGTCAAGGTACTTCCTGACTTCAGTGACAAATAAGTGATGAAACCAATGCAGAAAAAGTGTTCTCATTGTCTAGGTCTTAATGTACAACCAAAAGACTGGCAGCTGGTATTTATCTTTTTTCCTTCATGGCTCAGGGGTTAGAAGCTTTATAGATAGGGCTAGTCTTGATAATAAACCTGATGCATTTTCACAAAAGAGTAGAGTTAGCCTATCCTTTTCTGCCTTAAATCTTAGTGCCTACTCCTCTTTCTAACTAATACATGTCTTTTGTGGCATCTGTCCCCTTTTGTCTGCATTAAAAACTTGGTCAAGCAGATATATTTTCTTCTCAATTATTTTCTTAATGTTCTCTGGGAACTCTGCTGCCTCTTGGTTGGCAGAAGCTGCTTCTATTATGTTGACTTTTTTTTAAAGCCAAACCTCTTTCTAAAATTATCAAACCATCTTTTGCTGGCATTAAATTCACCTTCCCCTTTTTAAAGTTGTCATAAAATGACTTCGCTTTTCCTTGAATCATATTAGAGTCTATATGTATGTCTTTCTTATAGAAATCATGCACCCACATAAAAGCTGCATTTTTGATATGAGATAAAAAAGTATTTTGCAAAAAGTACAATGTTCTATTCCCTGCTGGTATAGCTGCATCAACAGCTCCATTAATTTCCTAACTTTTGTTTTTCTACTACAGTCCTTACATTAGATTTACTTATCTCAAAAGAGCAACTGCAATTATGGGCCTCTATCTGTGGTATATATCAAGCAATTCAATTCTTACTTCTAATGTTATGACTTTGCCTGTTAGAAGCACTACCAGAATCACTAGTGGCACTTCATGTGGGTCCCATGTTGCTATTCAAGGTTTATGGCCTTGCACTAAACATGATTTTAAAAATCCATGAGTATTACAAGAGATAACTTCTTACTGTGATACACAATTTACTATAGAGATGAACTCTTCATCCAGAGATTATCACTATCATGCAGCATTTTAAGTGGCTACTCAACAGATACACCCAGCCTTACCATTGGCTTGACACGGCCCTCACTTCCATTAGAATGATGCCCTGACTGCAGGATTTCTAGAAGAGAATGACATTGAAGTGAGGCCACTGTAGGGGCACAGCGCCCATCACCATGCCGCACTCCTGTAACTAAGCCAGATTATCATATTCAGCCTTCTCCAATAGCAACAGTAGATAGCTATAAAATTATTAGTAATACAGTATTACTACAGTTAATTTTATGCAGTTATGATTTAATACTGCGTCTTTATGTTTGTTAACTTTTCTTTCCACTATGAATAGCACCAGGTATGATCTTGAAGTGCGTGTGTAAAGTTTTTATAAATTTTAACTTTTGTAGTAGATTTGTGTGTACTTGATAGTAATAAATGATACAATAAACTAGTATCTATATATTTTATAGGCATTCATGGCATAACTCCTTTTTTTGTTGTTGTTATTTCTAGGCTACACAGTTTGTGAGTTTTTAATAATTGTTGCAAATCGCCCCAAATTTTTCCATTACATTTATTGAAAAAAAAATTATCTAGAGGTAGACCCTTGTAGTTCAAGCTTGTGTTGTTTAACAGTCAACTGTAAATATCAATCTAGGAAATGGCAAACAAAAAATCAATTTATTGTAGAGTATAATCTTAATAGTTCGAAAATTTTTAATGAAGTGAATTGCTTTGCTTTTAAAAATTGAATTTGTAAAAGTGATTTAAAAAATAATACTTTTAAACTGACTCACATCTCAAACCCTACTTTAATTATAAAGCTATCTTTTAATTTTAGAAAATGTTAACATTGTAGGGGAAAGATTGGGATTTCAGTGAATCTAAGTGAATATTTCATTTAGTGAATATCAAGGCTACTTCTATATTTCATGATTACCTACTTTGATTTAAACAAGAAATAATCCACCAAGTAGAGTTAGACATATAAAAAATGGGTAAATATTGAATTTACTAAACACTGTCCTCTAAACGCTAAATGCCACTCTGCACACTGTTGGAAGTGGGAGAAATCAATTGTCTGGTGCTCAGACAATTCACCTGCTGACCTGTGGGTGAAAAGAAGAGGCGCATACCCATGAAGGTATCATAACATTTACTCCATGGCACAGGTGAAATAAACTTACGAGGAAAGGATTTGCTTCCCACACATGATGTGTCTGATGCAACTCTTTAAGACCATAGAAACTGAGATAAAATAAATTGTAGGCTTGATGTGGTAATTTTTCTATCCAATTTCTTCTCAGAGAGCCTCACTAAATATATGTCCTATATCATAGCATGATGCCTCTCAATGACTAAGTCCCCTAAGTACAGATTCTTTAGTTTTGGAAAATTGAGCATTCAGTTGAACTGATGGCTACCCAGGCTTATTTTTTCACTTAAAAATATTAAAGCTAATTCATTAAAATTAAAAACGAATTATACGCAGTCATGAAAAAAAAATAAATTCACATCTTTTGCAGGGACATGGATGAAGCTGGAAACCATCATCCTCAACAGACTAACACAGGAACAGTAAAACCAAACACTGCATGTTCTCACTCATAAGTCGGAGTTGAACAGTAAGAACACACGGACACAAAGAGAGGACCATCACACACTGGGGCCTGTTGGGGGTTGGGAGGTAACAGGAGGGAGAGCATAAGGACAAATACCTAATGCATGCAGGGCTTAAAACCTAGATGACGGGTTAAGTGCAGCAAACCACCATGGCACATTTATACCTAAGTAACAAACCTGCACATTCTGCACATATATCCCAGAACTTAAAGTAAAATTTAAAAAAAAATTAAAGTTTACACAAAATATGCACGCGCCCACGCGCGCACACACACACACACACATATTACTGCAGCACCCATATGGTATTCATCTGAAGTAGAAAAAATCATCTGTAGAAGAACATAAACTCAGTTGATAATACAAACAGGCACCTGCATATATTGTGAGAAAAATTATATAGCTAGAAACACTGCCTTCCAATGCAATTAAAACCTGAATACATAAAAGATGATGAATTGATATTGTAATAAAAGAGTGACAATTCCAAGCATTTCTGTGTAAATTTATATCTACCACCACCAAAATCACTCTATTTGACACTAATTTGTGAAAAAAAAGCATTGAGTGACTACAGACTTTAAATCTGAAAATTAAAATTATGTTAACAAACATGAAGCTTTAAAGCTTCTCATTAATTTCGATTTTCTATTTGCTTAAAGAGCATATTATGAGATGAATAAAACTAAGAGTTTATAGGTAAGGGCTAGAATCTTTGGAAATACTGTCTTCCCACTTAATGCATTTTAAAACATAATGATGAAGATAAAATCATGCAGACATTTATGTCCTACTACAGACAGAGCTAATTAAACAGATTATAAATATAGCAAGGTGTATTTGTCTTTTTGATATATACGGAAATTCATCATTTCCTAACTTGTGCTTGTTAAACTCAAAGTCTTTTCTTCTAATAATTGACAAGTAAAATCATATATATTTGTGGTGTACAACATGACGTTTTTATATATGTATACATTCTGGAATAGCTAAATAAAGCTATTTAACATAAGCACTAACTTGCATATTATTTTTTGTGGTGAGAACACAAAAATCTACTCTCAGCAATTGTAAAATATACAATATATTGTTAAGTATAGTCAGTATTATGTACTATAGATCTCTTGAACTTATTCCTCCTGTCTAAATAAAATTTTGTGTCATTTGACCACAACTGTCTACAAAGCCTCACCTCCAGTCTCTGGCAACCACCATTTTACTCTGTTTCTACAGGTTCAACTTTTTTAGATTCCATATGTAAGTGAGATTGTTTGGTATTTATCTTTCTGTGCCTGGCTTATTTCACTCAATATAATGTCCATGAGGTTCACAGTGTCACAAATGACAAAATTTCCTTTTTTGAAAGGTTTAATAGCATTCCATTGTGTATATATACCACTTTCTCATTATCTACTCACCTGTCAATAGATGCTTAGTTTGTTTCCATATCTTGGCTATTGTGACTAGTGCTACAGTGAATGTGGGAGTCCAGATATCTCTACAAAGTCCTGATTTTATTTCCTTTGGGTGTATACCCAACAGAGGAATGCCTAGGTCATATTTCATTTCTATTTTTAATAATTTGATAAACCTCCATACTGTTTCCATAATAGCTGTACAAATCTACATTCCAACAACAGCATACAAGGGTTCTCCTTTCTATATACCTTCTCCTATACTTGTTTTGACTTTTTGACAATCACCATCCAAACAGGTATGAGATGATATATCATTATGATTTTAATGTATATTTCCCTGATGATTAGTGATGTTGAGTACCTTTTTATATATTTGTTCTTTTAATGTCTTCTTTGGAAAAAATGTCTAAGGTTCTTTGCCCAGTTTTCATTCGAGTTTTTTTTTTTTTTTACTATTGAGTTATTCAAGATCCTGACATATTTAGGATATTAACTCTTTTTTAGATATCTGGTTTGCAAATGTATTCTCCCTTTCTATAGATTTGTCTCCACTCTGTTATTTCATTTGCTATGCAGAAAATTTTTAATGTAATCCAATATTTCTATATTTGTTTCTGTTGGTTCTGTTTTGGGACTCATACTCCAAAAATCATTGTCTAGACTAATGTCATGTTTTCCCCATTTTTCCAAGTAGTTTTAAGTTTTACTGTTATGTTTAAGTATTTAATCAATTTTAATCTGATTTTTGTACAGGATGTGAAATGAGGGCCTAAATTTATTCTTCTGACTGTGGATATAGAACCATCTATTAAAGAGACTGTCTTTTCCACATTGTGTGTCTTGACATCTTTGTCAAAAATAAATTAACCATAAATGTGTGAGTTTATGTCTACAGTCTGTAGTCCATTTCATTGTTCTATGTATATGTTTTTATTCAAATATCATGCAGTTTCAATTACTACAGCTTTGTGGTAGATTTTGCAGGCAGGTAGTGTGAAGCCTTTGCTTTGTTCATTTTGCTTAAGATTTCTCTGGTTACTGGAGGTTTTTTTGGTTCCATATGAATTTTAGAATTCTTTCTATCCCTGTGAAAAATATTTCATTGGAATTTGATAAGGATTTTATTAAATCTATAGACTGCTGTGGGAAATTTAATAATAATTCTCCCAATCCATGAAAATAGGATCTATTTCCATTTCTTTGCTTTTGTCAATTTGTCATCAATGTTTTCCAGTTTTCAGTGTGAAGATTTTTACCTCATTTAAATCAATTCCTAAGTATTTTATTTTGTGTAGCTATTGTAAATGAGATTGTTTTCTTGCTTAGTTTTTTAAATGGCTTGTTTGTAGTATATAGAAACGCTATTATTTTTGTATGTTGATTTTATATGCTATGGCTTTACAGATTTTGTTTATTTCTAACAGTTTTTTTGGAGAGGCCTTTAGGGTTTTCAATACATAAGATCATATTGTCAACAAACATATATAATTTAACTTTTTACTTTCTAACTTGGACAACTAAGAAACTTTTTTCTTTTTCTTGCCTAATTTCTTTGGCTAGAACCTCTAGTACTATGTTGAATAGAAGTGTTAAGAGTGGGAATTCTTTCGTTGTTTATAATCTTACTGAATAAACTCAATTTTTTACCATTGAGTGTTATGTTAACTATGAGTTTCTGATTTATGGTGTTGTGTTGAGGTACATTCCTTCTATATCTAATTTATTGAGAGCTTTTGTCAAAAAATGTTGTATTTTGTCAAATGTGTTTTGTGTATATATTTGGATGACTTTATGATTTTTGGTTTTTATTAAATTAATGTGATATATCATTTTTTTATTTGTATATGTTGATCAAGGTGAATGATACTTTTAATATTCTGTTGAATTTGGTTTGCTGGTATTTTCTTGATTATATTTGCACCTTTATTCATCATGGATACTGGACTATAATTTTCTTTTCTTGTAGTGCCCTTGTCTGGCTTTGTTACAAGAATAATGTTGGCTTTATTAAACGAGGTTGAATGTATTCCCTTGTCTTCAATTTTTTGGAAAAGTTTGAGAATGTTTAGTATTAGTTTTTAAAAACATATTTGGTAGAACTCAGTTGTGAATCCATCAGGTTTGAGGCTTTTCTCTCTTGAGATATTTTTATAATTGATTAAATTTTATTCATTATTGTTCAGAAATTTTATTTCTTCTTAATTTGATCTTGGTAGGTTATTTGTGCCTAGGAGTTTATTTTTTCTTAGGTATCCAATTTGTTGGCCTATAATTTATTAACCATAATATCTTAAGATCTTTTGTATTTCTGTGGTATCAGTTTAACTACCTCCTCTTAAATTTCTAATGTTATTCCTTTGAGTCATCTCGCTTTTTCCTGCTTAGTCTAGCTATAGGTTTGTTGATTTTGTTTATCTTAAAATAAAATAAAAACAAAAACCACCAAGTCTTAGCTTTGTTTTGTTTTCTGTTATTTTCTAATATCTACTCTAGTTATTTTTGCTCTGACCTTTATTATGCCCTTTATTCTACTAACATTTGGCTTAATCTGTTCTTCTTTTTCTAGTTCCTTGAGATTTAACATAAAAGTTATTTGATATATCTCTTTCCTTTCTATCTACTTTTTAAAAATGTAAGTATATTGCTCCAAATTTCTGTCTTAGAACTGCTTTTGCTGCATCTCATAATTTTTGGTATGTTGTGTTTCTATTTTCATTTGTCCCATTTTTCAGATTTCCCTTTTATTCTTTGGCTTGTTGGTTGTTTAGGAGCACATTGTGTAATTTCTACATATTAGTGAATTTTCTTGAATTCATTCTATTTTCATTTCTAGTTCATGCCATTGTGGTTGGAAAAAAAAAATCATTTCATTCATCTAAATTTATAAAAGCCTGCTTTATGGCCTAACATATGATCTATCCTGAAGAATGTCTGTCAGCACTTGCAAAGAGTATTCTCCCACTCTTGAATGGAATGTTCTGTATATATCTGTTAGGTCTACTTGGGCCAAAGTGGAGCTCAAGTCCACAGTTTCCTTTTTGATTTTCTGTCTCAGTAATCTGACTATTGCTGAAAGTAAATTGAAGTTGCCTAACTAATATTATACTGCAGTCTAACTCTCCTTTCAGATCTATTAATATTTGGCTTACGTTGTTAAGTACTCTAATATTGGGTACGTATTGATTTCTAATTGTTATATATTCTTTATGGATTGATCCCATTATAATTCTATAATTATCCTTTTATCTCATTTTACAGTTTTTGATGCAAAGTCCATTTTATCTAAGTATAAAACTACCTTTGCTCTCTTCTGGTTTCCATTTACATGAAATATCTCTGTACAAACCTTTATTTTCAATCTGTGTGTGTCCTTAAAGGTAAATTGAATGTCTTATTGGCAGCATATAATTGGGTCTTGTTTGTTTATCCACTCTATGTCTTTATATTTGAGAATTTAACCCATTTACATTCATGGTAATTATTGATAGAAAAGGATTTACTGCTGGTGTTTTTTAAATTTGTTTTCTGTTTGCTTTGTAGATCCTTTGTTCTTCTTTCCTCTCTTGTCTTCCTTTATTGTTAGATAATCATCTCTAGTGGTTTTCTGTGGTATTTTTCCTTCGTTTTAAATATGTCACCTTTTTTCCTCTTGACCTGTAAGATATCGTCACTGTTATCTTTACTGGAATTTGCTTATATGTGATTTGCATCATTGTTATAATTATTGGAATTTCCTTATATGAAGTTCACTCTTATCTTTATTGGAATTTCCTTATATGCGATTTGCTTCACTGTTATCTTTATTGGAATTTCCTTGTATGAAGTTCACTATTATCTTTATTGGAATTTCCTTATATGTGACTTGGTTCTTTTCTCTTGCAGCTTTCAAGAATTTCTCTTAGGCTTTGATTTTTGATAGTTTGAGATAATAACTTGTCTGTAATCTTGTTTAGATTAAATTTGATTAAAGACCTTTGACCTTCTTGTATCAGGATATTTATATATTCCTACAGATTTGAAAATTTTATGCTATTGTTTATTTAAATAATCTTTCTGGCCCCTTGTCTTTGTCTTCTTTTTAATCCTATAATCTGAATATTTGCTCTTTTTATGGTGTTCCATAAACTTTTTTCATCTCTTTTATTTTTTTCCCTTTTTTGCCTCTGCATTTTAGTGTCTTCACATTAGCAGATTCTTTCTTCTGCTTGATGCATTCTGCTGTTTATACCCTATATTCAATTTCATTCATTGTATTTTTCAGCTTCAGACTTTTAATTTTATAAAAATGAATTTTATCAGTGTATTAAATATCTAATTTTGTTTATTTTTTCTGATTTTGTTGAATTTTCTTTCTGAAGTTTGCTGAGCTTCCTAAAACAATAATTCTGAATTCTTTGACAGTTTGTATACCTCTGTTCATTTGGGATTAGCTCCTGGGAAATTAGTGTGTTCTTTTGGTGGTGTTTGTCATTTTTTTTTTTTTTTTCCCCACATTTCTTGTTGCCTTACTTTGAAGCCTGTCCATTTGGTGAAGAAGTCACCTCTCTTTTAGACTTTACAGACCAGCTTTTCTGTGGAAAGACTTTCTCTATGGGGGCTTTGAGGGCACATGGTGACTGGGGTCCAGTGGTTCTGGCACTGCTCTGTCAGTTGAGGTCAGTGTTGACAAAGATTGCTAGGATCCTCAATGGCCAATGTTGTGGATGTCTATAGTGGTAGTGAATGTTGTTGAGGTCTTTGGTGATGGGTGCTGTGGCCCCTCCATTCTCATTGTCTTCCACCATGGAAGTTGTGATTAAGGGGATTCCTCCTGGTGCTGGGTCTGGCTTGTGGACTCACAGTGGTGGTGGCACCAATGTTTGATGAGTGGCACCTGTGAAGCAGCCATGGAGCTGAGGTCTAAAGCACCGGCACATGTGGAAGGACTTTGGCTCTGGGGTACAGGGTGATAATGGCACTGTTGCTCAGAGTACAGGCATCTGGATAATAGTACCATTGGTGACAGTATGCAAGGTGCTTGAGGCAACAAAGAGCCATGAATGGGAACATAGAAATGCAGAGAGTCATAGTGGCTTTAGGCTTTGGGTGGGGCCTAGTCTTCTAAGGTGTTGGCTCTGGTATCTTAAACAAAGGCAGGCACAGGGCAGGCACAGTGCATACACAGTTCTTGGGTCTGGAGTGTAGGCGTTTGTGGAGCAGTCTTGGGAAATGTGAATGGGAGAGGTGGCAGCTCCATTCCTGAAGCAGCTCAACAGTGGCTGCTTCTTAGGGATGAAGGAGTATTTAGCCTAGTCTCTTTCTCTGGGGTTCCTTGGCAGAAATGGCTGTTGATTGCTTCTGTGGAAAACAATGCTAGTGTCCTCTGTGTCTTCTGTGGTGAAGGCTGTTGGGAATCACGGCTTCCCAACTAAAATATCAGGGACTGATATTTTTAGTCCCTGCTTCTTTGTTCCTAGCCATCTCTTAGTATCTCAGGTATGTCAGTCTCATCAGTGATTTTTCTCTGTTGATATTCTCCATTTTTTGCCCTACTATGTTGTTGCAGATACTTTGATGGGCTCTTAAGCCTTCTCAGGGCTATTTTATTTTGTGAACGGTTGTCTATATTTGTGGGGAGTGTGGGGGCTGAAGGCTCTACTCTGTCATCTTGGTGATGTCACTGCCTCAAGGTCTTTTTTGATCTTGATGCAAAGGGAACATGGTAAGTATAGCTGAGCAGCATTTTCATTTAAATATACGGAACATTAACCTTCTAAGTTAAATTACTGGGCAATTTCTCCCTTAAATTCTGTGATGGTTAATTTTACGTGCCAACTTGACCAGGCACATGGGGCCCAATTAAGTGTCATGTCTGCATGTGTCTTTGAGGGTGTTTCAGAACAAGATTAGCATTTGAATCAATGGATTCAGCAAAGTAGATTGCTCCTTCTAATGTGGGTGTGCATCATCCACTGAGAACCTGGATAGAACAAAAGTCGGAGAAAGGAGGAATTTGCCCCTTTTGCTTCCTGTCTGCCTACTTGAGCTGGGATATCTCACCACAAGTTCTCTGACCCTTGGATTAGTGTTTACATCAGAGGCTCCCCTGGATCTCAGGCATTTGGACTCAGACTGAATGATACCCCTGGCTTTTCTGGGTCCTGCAGATCATGAGACTTCTCAGCTTCCATAATTACATGAGCCAATTCCTTTTAATAAGCCTCTCTCTCTCCTTCCCTCCCTCTCTCCTCTACTGGTTCTGTTTCTCTGAAAATCTTGACAAATATAAATTCTTTAGAGACATGGAAAAGTGAAAAGATAGAAAGATGCCAACAATTACCTTTTTACATCTTTTTTGTAGCCTTTTCCAAATGAGTGGCACCAATTTATTGTCATCTCTCCATCTTTTAACATAGAGGAAAATATAATTGACAAAGATGGATTGTCATAAATATAGAATATTATGTGTTTATAAGAAATGTAATCACCAATATCCTAGAATTGTTTGTCCTTAACCATCTAATAATTAACTAGACTGTAATCCACTCAGTATTTAACTTATATTAATATGACAACTTTTCTTTATCTTTGTTTTTTCCGCTTTCTACCTAAGTTATTGTTTCTTCAGTTAAATGTACACCAATAATTTGCCAGAGGCTATACTAGAATTCTGAAAGTAGGAAAATCAAAGGAAAAATAACAGTATTAAAAAAGGTAGTTATTAAGTAGGTCACAATCTAGTGGGGAGCAATAGAAAAGTAAATCTACAAATAAATATATCGCAATACAGTTATAATATGGTATTAAATATAGTTATAATAGAGGCATATAAACATAAAATACAGTTATAATAGAAGTATCTCAAAAATACTAGAAGCTAAGAAGTTTTACTGGGCAGGAGCTAATCTATAAGATGCAAAGAAAAAATTTCCATGCAAAACAAGGAGAAACATCAAAAATATAAATATAGAAAACTATGGAAAGTTCAAAAAATAATATACTAATTTGGGATGGCTTAATATACAGGGCTTCTGGGGAACACAGAATATGTATTGAAAGATTATACATGTGCTAAGAAGAGTGTTGTATTCCATAGACAAAGAGAATTCATTTAAATTTTACATGATCAAATAGAAGTTTCAGAAACACCTCTATAGGTTTATAGGGAAGGTACAAAAAGGGGAAACAACACTACTCTGATAGTTTATTTGGTGAATGGTGCATGACAATTCCATTAGACATCAGAAACATAGGTGAAGGACATGATTGAAATGCAAAAAAGAAATTGGCTATGGATGTCTTGTATCTGGGTTGTTTGAATGGTAGCTACACAGATACATCTGACTATGTGAAAATGGTAACTTTTTCTTTCCCTCCTATTGTCTCTTTGTGTCTGAGTGAGCCTACTATAATTTTGATCTCATATGGTTGCATGCTGAAAGAAAAAACTCATATTGAAAACCTCTACTAAATTCTTCAGTCTTCAAAACTTTCTAATGCCCACAACCACTACGACTATACGACTGTATTTCCAATTTCAAATTGATCAGTGGCAAACAGTGTTCTAGGCACTGGCCTCATTGAGAACATGGATGACTAAATCCTGTGTGTGTGAGATTGGGTGATACTGAAAAAATTGTTTTGAAATATAAAATTGCAAGTACATATTTGGCTTCTTATAAGATGCTTAAGTGTAAAATAAGTTTCTATGCTACAGGTATAATGTAAATAACCCAAAAATGCTGGGTTCATAGGAAATCTTACTATGATTTCCATTCATTACAAATCATCTAATAATTAAAACACTGATGATATGGAGGCCAAAGATGTGATAAGCATTTCTCTCAAACAATTCCACCAAAAACATGAATCCTGGTAATTCAGGGTGCGCTTTGACTCCTGCTCCACCCTAGTAATCAACCACATGCTTTATGTTTAACTACTGGAAGAAATCAGCTTCAAGATGAACCACTGAGTCAGAAAGTCCCTGTTAGCCAGGTGGAAAATTACCTGTGTTTTGAATCAGATCTCTTGAGCATCAGAGAATCATTTTTGTCTGGGCTGAGTTAGAATGGATCACTTTCAAGTCTTGTTTGTTTTGCGAATTGAGAAAGAGAGCCTCCCTAGAGTTAAAATTATTTGTAGTCATGCAGATTGGGGAAAATGATGGGGTTGTCCTTACAAGAGGTTCAAAGAGCTGTTCAACTTTGTGCTGGGTATTTAAACTTTTGGGTCTATAATGCTAGAAATCAATTCTGCAAGAACACACTCTGCCCTAAGTGTGTGTGTGTGTGTTTTAGCCCTTCTGGAAATTATTTCCTAGTCACTAAAGTGATATGGACAAATTGAAGCACAAGGTATTATTTACTTCATATAACTTATTTATTCCCTTGTATCAAGATAATACCAAGGGATCAGAATTGAACAAAATTTATTTTTATGTTTTAATTTTACTTGATTACTGAATCTATTTGGGGTTCATGTTTAGTTTTATAAAATGTCCCATGTCTGAAAAATAATGGCATTAACTTAGGCCAAAAGTATTTAGCAAGAAAAATGCAAATTTTAGCACCAACATTCTTTAGGTAAGGAAAGTTGTGAAACAATTCTTTTAGGAAAATAAAAATCACCAGTTTAACAGGTGAATAGGAGTCCAAAAATATCATGGGGAGACGTGGGTGGGGATTGGAAGATCTGAGGAAATTAAAGTCACTACCACCCTACCAAGAAAGGAAAGTGGAAGAAACTTAGAAAATCTCTCTCAAAATAACCCTAAAACACCAAATTCAAAAATACATGAAAATATGCTGCTTGTCAGGTTAACCCAATCAATAGCCAAATAAGTATCCACTCCTGATTAAATTTTATAAAACAGATTGACTGAAATTTTAAAATAAATTGATTTAAATGTTAAGTGAGGGACTATCATAAATTAAAAGTGATCAACACTATAGTCAACAACATAATCTCACAGACACAAGGTTGAGCGGAAGAAACCACACGAGTACATAATGTATGATTCCAATTATATAAAGTGAAAAAATATGCACAACTAATTTACGGTTTAAGAAGTCAGGAAACACCTTTGGGAATGCAGTGACTGAGAGAGTACTCAGAGGGGCTTTTGGAAAGGCTGGTAGTGCTCAATTTAGTGAACTGGGTGCTGCTTATAGGGTTTATTCATGTGGAAATTTTTTGTAGCGTAAGAAGATAACGCATAATATTCTTTAGTTAAAATGCATTAAAATATGAATACTAAATACATTTTTAGATATTAGAGCACTCTTTCTACTAAGCATGTCCAATAGAATACAAGTATGTTGAATTCATGCATTGCTTTTTGGGTTCATTTTATAGCTAACTGTTAAAGATTGCTAAATTAAAAATAGAAATTAAACTAAACTGACACTAAAAGTAAAAAGAATAGAATATTAAAATACTATGGATGTAGTGGAAATACAAATAAATTAAAATTTTTTAAAACATAGCTTATAGTTACTGGTTTTTTTTTTTTTTTTTGAGACGGAGTCTCGCTCTGTCGCCCAGGCTGGAGTGCGGTGGCCAGATCTCAGCTCACTGCAAGCTCCGCCTCCCGGGTTTACGCCATTCATCTGCCTCAGCCTCCCGAGTAGCTGGGACTACAGGCGCCAGCCACCAAGCCCGGCTAGTTTTTTGTATTTTTTTCTTTAGTAAAGACGGGGTTTCACCGTGTTAGCCAGGATGGTCTCAATCTCCTGACTTCGTGATCTACCCGTCTCGGCCTCCCGAAGTGCTGGGATTACAGGCTTGAGCCACCGCGCACGGCCATTACTGGTGTTTACCATCAGTTTTGTTCATATTGGTCTCATTCGTGAGCTTACATCTTCTTCCCCATTTTCTTCTTATTAAAAAAATATGCCCCCTATTGTTCACTATTTGTGCCTTTACATTTGTTTTTCCCTCTTTCCAGCCTGCATTTACTCAAATTTTTAATCTTAATAAATTCCTTCCTTAAAGATTAAGTTTAAGTCAGTCTCTGGGAAGACATCAGCTAGAGTAAATGGAAATTCCAATACTCCTTATCAGATATGTAAGATCATTAGAACAGTTATATACTCAGGCTTAGGAGAGATACTGACTAGGCAGTAACATCATTCCCACTACTTCCTAATTTCATGATGTTGATGATTCATTTAACCATTTCATGCCTTAGTTTTCTTATCAATAAATGAGTATCACATATAATCATATTATTTGGGTGGTTTGAAAGATTAAATACATTAAAACAGAAATTCGTAGGATGGTATCAGGCACATACTAAGTGTTCAATAAATCTTAACCATTATTTTTGAAGATAGTTTTTTATGTTCCATAATTTGGCCACTGCCACATTCCCTAAGATTTCCAATTTTGTTCTTACTTATCCTGTACGCTTCATATGTTGAGGCCTGGCATACATGTGATTCTCCTTACTGTTTCATGGTATTAATAGAATCTTGTAATTAGTCAGCTGTTGAATTATAGACATGTTGTAATGTTACAAGTCATTCTACATATTTGAGGGTACATAAAATATTAACAAATCTTCCCATTATGTTCAGCATAATTTTGATAGTATTTGTATTTGTAAATATTTTTAATGTTATATCAAACAAATAAATACTCATTTTTCTGGAGCTCCGCTAACAGTCTGTGAGCTAACTTGTGTGTATATATCTCAAAGAATGACATATATAAAGAAAATGAAAAAAGAACACCAAGCAAATCACAGTTCTAGAAGGAGATGTCACTGGTCTGAGAGGCTTAGACTAAATTCTCAGTTTGCATCTTCCTTTAAGTTTCACTTAGCTTCACTTTCTCCCTACCTGGCCACAGGCATATACTTCACATATATAATATTTGTCAATATTTATACCAGGATTCCATGAAATATTAGACCAGGACCTGGCCCAGTGTCTCATACCTGTAATCCCAGCACTTTGGGAGGCTGAGGCAGGAGGATCACGTGAGGTCAGGAGTTCAAGACCATTTTGGCTAACATGGTGAAACATCATCTCTATGAAAGATAATCCCAAACCTGGTGGCACACACCTGTAATCCCAGCTACTCAGAAGGCTGAGGCAGGAGAATCACTTGAACCCGGGAGGTGGAGATTGCAATGAGCTGAGACCATGCCATGGCACTCCAGCCTGGGCCAACAGAGCGAGACTTCATCTCAAAAAAAAAAAGTTTAGATCTATTCAGGATCAAGTAAAAAACTTCACTTTCAAGAGCAAAAGATGGTGGGTTTGGGAGGTTGATTATGAGACCTAAACAATGTATTAGAGACTGAAAATCAGAATGAGAAAGAGAAATAGTTCTTCCCTCTCTGGCTTTTGCCGTCTTGTTATTCTTTGCATCGTTCTTCTCTGTGTGCCAACTATTTTTTAATTTGGTACACATGGCTGAAAGTGATCACTCATAGCTCTTATTTACAACCTCTTCATTTACAATGAGTTGGGATTTCTTAATTCAATTTTAAGTTCCCAATTGAGGGGTGCTTATTGGTGTAGCCTACTTCGGTTTTAAACTAAGGCAATTGGCTATGCCCAAGGAGGCAGAGTTGTACTAAAAGAGTGAGGCTGGATTCACACATACACACAAATAGAAAATATGGGTCCAGTGTTGGTGATAACAATGAAAGAAAAATCTCATGTATAGTCAGTTAAATTTTGTGTCATTCCAAAATTTCTGTCTACTCATAACCCCAGAATATGTTTTTATTTGGAAATTTGGTCTTTGTCAATGTAATTATGATAAGCATCAAGATAAAATCATACCAAATTAGAGTTGGCTCAAAACTCAACCTAAGTGCCATTTTAAGACAGAAAGGACATAAGAATATGTTTTTATTTGGAAATTTGGTCTTTGTCAATGTAATTATGATAAGCATCAAGATAAAATCATACCAAATTAGAGTTGGCTCAAAACTCAACCTAAGTGCCATTTTAAGACAGAAAGGACATACAAAGACATGGAATAGACAGTGATAGGAGACTGGAGTGATGTGTCTGCAAGCCAAGGAATTTCAAGGATTGTGGACAAACACCAGAAGCTAGGGTGGAGGCGTGGGACGGTTTTTCCCTCAGAGCCTGAATAGCAAAAAGTCTCATAATGGCAAAATGGTAACATTTTGATGGAGTGGAATGATGACAGAAGCAACCAATCCTTTTGACTCCTTGATTTCGTACTTCTGGCTTCCTGAATTGTGAGAGACTAGAATCCTAGTTTTCATGCCACCAACTTTGTAGTAATGTATTACTGTAGCCCCAAAAAACTAATAGACCAAGCAAGGGGAAAAGAATGGAAGGAAACCAATTGAAGAGCTCCTCTTACCACTTAGAGTTTCCCTTTCTGAGGACTCCTCTGTTAAACAACACACGCTGTATTTTATTTTAACCAGATACCTTATTTACTTCTAAAGTCCAACTTATATTACATTGATTTATAAGTGTAAAGGAATTGTAAGCATCTTAGCAAAGAATGATGTAGTAATAGCTAACTATTATTGCTCACAAATGGTGAAAAAGTAAAAGAGAGTTAATCTTTATTCCTGGGGTTTTTTTTTTTTCCTGATTTAAGTGTAATTAAGTGGTAGTGTTTCTTCACTTTAAGGACTAAATGTGCTCACAGTCCTTACTTAAGCATTCATTACCAGGCCTCAAGGTCCTTGCATCATTTGAAATTGATTCAATAAAGTGGTGACTAAAATGAAGTGGTTGAGCTGATCCTTAACTATTCTTACAGTCATTAAATACCTTTGCAAACAGATTTTTAATGACAAACTTTAAAAATTATGATTGAATTACTACTGAACAAATGAGGACAAATTATTGACTCAGCCAATATTTGAGTAAGCTCTTGGCTGAAGTTCAGTATCTAGAATAAGACAAATCGTGTATGTGTGTGCATGTGTGTATGTGTCTTATAAACAATCTTTATTCAATGTTTTTGGAATAAAAATGAAAATGAAAATATGCCAGCATTCTATTTCTACAGTAGAAATTATGTTGACCTTTCATTCATGGCTTAATCATGTCTCAAGTGTCCTATGAAGAGAAAATAAAGCAGTAACATCTTTCTTATCTGAAGGTCACTTATCCTGTATATTCAGCAATCCAGAACATCAATGAGAACTTAATAATCAAGAAAGACCTATAATAACACAAGGAGATGTATGTGCATCTTTTGATTTGACTTCATTTAACATAACACTTGATTTGACTATTCACCAAGTTTATTAGTCCATTTTCACACAGCTAACAAAGACACACCTGAGACTGGTCAATTTACAAAAGAAAGAGCTTTAATGAACTCACAGTTCCAAACGACTGGGTAGGCCTCACAATCATGGCGGAAGGTGAAAGGTACATCTCACATGGTGGCAGAGAAGAGAAAAGAACTTGTGCAGGGAAATGCCCCCTTTATAAACCCATCAGATCTCATGAGACTTACTCACTATCACAAGAATAGCATGGGAAAGACCCATCCCCATGATTCAATTACCTACCACCAGGTCCCTCACACAACACATGGGAATTGTGGGAACTACAATCCAAGATGAGATTTGGGTGGGGACTCAGTCAAACTACATCACCAAGGAAGCACTTATTTAGCTCAGTATTTTCTACTGTGTTTTTGTCATAATTTCAAAAAGAGCACCTAGCTTTCTAACTATGAATGTACTAAAATTAGAAGTAGAAAATGTTAGAATTAGTAACAGTGATAACAGACAGAAAAACTTTCCCATAGACTGGAAATGAAGCACTATATTTATTGAATATTCTGGTCATCTACATCAAGGGACTGAGGGCCAATGCAATAGAACCTTTGATTGAGTGTTGTTATTATTGTTTTTATGAAGCATTCATAAAAGCTTCACAATTCAAGGACAAGGATAAAATTTGTTTGCTGAGAACTCAAGCAGGATCTCTTATATGTAAGGCAGATGTAGATTGGGATCATGCATTTGATTAAATAAGTCCAGAAATGAATTTTCCAGATGGGATCAGAACCCAATGGTGGGCGATTCATGCAAAGCCTGCTTTGGAAGCCTTCTATTATGAAAGGACAAAGTTGAACACCTGTGAAATAACTGCATTCTCTAGATATGAAAGTGATATATGTGGGAAGATAACCTCACAATCAAGAGTCCCAAAGTACTAAAGGAAATGCAACACAGTGAAAGGGAAATGCAAGCTGAACAAAACAAAGAATTATAACTCAGAACATAAATTAGAATAATCTGAAAAGAACTTTAAGAAATCAACTTAATGTCTGCTATAGAGCGAAGAAGTGAAAGCAATCAAATCAAGAATAAAATGTTATGATGCAGAAATTGTTATTAAGAAATATTTAAATCGATTTACTACCTAGCTTACTGAAGACAGCTGAGAAGTACAATGGTGAACTGTAAAATCAATAAGAATTTCCTTGAGTACAGAAAAAGGTAATTTAACAAAATACGAAATATAAAACAAAGTTAAAATACATTAAGGATAGTAGTTTCGTAATATAGGTAAAGTTGAAAATAATAACAACAGTTGAAAGCCTAAGGGATCAACTAGAGGAGAATTTGTTTTCAAGTTCACACAAATAGTTATTCCCAGGTCTCAGGAAATTCACTTTCAAGTCCACTCATGTGACTGTGGTAATCTTCAGGTGCTCACTATCTGCCAGAAACATCATTTCCTGCCATGTAATTTTGTAGATAGGGAAGCTCACAATATGACAGCTGGCTTCCCTCAGAATGAGCAACCAAGAGAGCTAGAGAGAGTGAGCAAGACAAAGGTAAAGTCTCTTTGTAACCTAATCTCAGAAGTGGCATCTATAGCTTCCCAATGATTAATGGTTTGAAGGGAGTGGCTACCTTCCTCATGCACTCACAGGAAGGGAAATTTTTATAAGGACATAAATACCAGGAGGCAGGAACCTTTGGGGGCTATTTTGGAGAATTTTTACCACAATAATTAAAAAGAAAATAAAAGTTGAAAATATGAATTATTTATGATTAAATGCCAACAAAGGCTTGATATATCTAAAATTGCGGGATACGCACAAAGATGTAATGGAGAAAATTGATTTTAAAATGTGGAAAGTTAATACTGAATGGGCAAAAGCTGGAAGCGTTCCCTTTGAAAACCAGCACAAGACAATGATGCCCTCTCTCACCACTCCTATTCAACATAGTATTCAAAGTTCTGGCTGTGGCAATCAGGCAAGAGAAAGAAATAAAGTGTATTCAAATAGGAAGAGAGAAAGTCAAATTGTCTCTGCAGATGACATGATTGTACACATAGAAAACCCTATCATCTCAGCCCAAAAACTCCTTAACCTGATAAGTAACTTAAGCAAAGTCTTAGGATACAAACTCAATGTGCTGAAGTCACAAGGATTCCTATACACCAACAATAGACAAACAGAGAGCCAGTCATGAGTGAACTCCCTTCACAATTGCTACAAAGAGAATAAAATACTTAGGAATACAACTTACAAGGGATGTAAAGGACCTCTTCAAGGAGAACTAGTAAACACTGCTCAAGGAAATAAAAGAGGACACAAACAAATGGAAAAACATTCCATGTTCATGGATTGGAAGAATTAATATCATGAAAATGGTCACACCACCCAAAGTAATTTATAGATTCAATGCTATTCCCATCAAGCTACCATTGAATTTCTTTGCAGAATTAGAAAAAACTACTTTAAATTTCATATGGAAAAAAAAGAGCCTGTATAGCCAAGACAATCCTAAGCAAAAAGAACAAAGCTGGAGGCATCACGCTACCTGACTTCAAACTATACTACATGACTACAGGAACCAAAACAGCAGGGTACTGTTACCAAAACAGACACATACACCAATGGAACAGAACAGAGACCTCAGAAATAAGATCACACATCTATAACCATCTGATCTTTGACAAACTTGAAAAAAATAAGAAATGGGCAAAACATTCCCTATTTAATAAACTGTGTTGGAAAAACTGACTAGCCATATGCAGAAAGCTGAAACTGGACCCCTTCCTTACACCTTATACAAAAACTAACTCAAGATGGCTTAGTAACCACCGCTCAAGGAAATAAGAGAGGACATTACTTAAATGTAAAACTCCAAACCATAAAAACCATAGAAGAAAACCTAGGCAATAACATTCAGGACATAGGCATGGGGAAAGACTTCATGACTAAAACACCAACAGCAACTACAACAAGAGCCAAAATTAAGAAATGGAATCTAATCAAATTAAAGAGCTTCTGCATAACAAAGGAAACCATCATCAGAGTGAACAGGCAACCTACAAAATGGGAGAAAATTTTTTCAAGCTACCCATCTGACAAAGATCTAATATACAGAATCTACAAGGTACTTAAACAAATACACAAGAAAAAAACAAACAGCCCCATCAAAAAGTAGGCAAAGGATATGAACAGACACTTCTCAAAAGAAGATATTTATGTGGCCAACAAACATATGAAAAAAGCTCATCACTAGTCATTAGAGAAATGCAAATCAAAACCACAACGACGTAACATTTTGCGCCAGTTAGAATGGCGATTATTAAAAAGTCAGGAAACAACAGATGCTGATGAGGCTTTGAAGAAACAGAAATGCTTTTACACTGTTGGTGGGAGACACTGTGGAAGACAGTGTGGCGATTCCTCAAGGATGTAGAACCAGAAATACCATTTTGCCTAGCAATCCCATTACTGGGAATATACCCAAAGGGTTATAAATCATTCTATTATAAAGACACATGCACACATATATTTATTGCAGCACTATTTACGACAGCAAAGGATTGGAATGAACCCAAATACCCATCAATGATAGACTGGATAAAGAAAATGTGACACATATATACCAGGGAATACTATGCAGCCACAAAAAAGAATGAGTTCATGTCCTTTGCAGGGACATGGATGAAGCTGCAAGCCATTATTCTCAACAAACTAACATAGGAACAGAAAACCAAACACCACATGTTCTCTCTTATAAGTGAGAGTTAAACAATGGGAAAACGTGGACACAGGGAGGGGAACATCACACACAGGGTCCTGTTGGAGGGTTTGGGGGCAAAGGGAGGGAGAGCATTAGGACAAATACCTAATGAACGCCAGGCTTAAAACGTAGATGACGGGTTGATAGGTGCAGCAAATCACATGGCACATGTATACCTATGTAACAAACCTGCACGTTCAGCACATGTATCCCAGAACTTAAAGTAAAATATTTAAAACACGTTTAACATGGAAAATTAAAATAAATCAGCTAAATGTTAACCTCCAGAAGGTAGGAAAAATAAAGATAAGTTGAGGAGAAAACTAAATATAGAGATAGAAATTAATGAAATAAGGACATATTCATCAATGAAATGTGATTTGGAAGATGGATTTGTCAATAAATGAAGTTGAGGAAATTGTATAAAAATCTGTTTGTCCATACTCCTTTCTATATCCCAAGAAGAATTCTAAATACAATGGATATGTACATTAAAATGGTTACATTTTTAAAACCCAGAAGAAAACATCGGGATTACTTTTATAATCTCAGAGTAAGGTCTTTCTAAATTATGACACATAATATAGAAATCATATTAAAATTAAACATAATAAATTCAATTACTTTAAAAATAGCAAATTATAGTAGTAATAATACAAAAATTATAATCTATGAAAAATGCCTTAACTCATCATAGAGAAGGTTAATCTACCTATACCTAAAGAAAAAGGTTACCCCAAAATGGACAATGTATATAAACATTCATTTCAAAAAGAAATTCAAACTGCTTTTAATGATGTGAAATATTCCTATTCCTAATTCATAAATAATACAGTTAAAGTGTGTAGGTGTGTGTATACACATACATATATGTATATATGTGTCTGTGTGTGTGTGTGTATACATATATGTAATCAGCAAAAATCTGAAAGTGTGGAAATATAATCCAAACTCCATTGAAGAGCTTGTTTGTAAATGCTTTCAAACTGTGCATGTGTCTTTAATCCAGTATTCTACTTCTAGTAAATTACTCTACAGATATATCCACATATATGTTAAATAATTTATACCCTAGGTTAATTATTGCAACATTCTTTAGAGAGCAAGAGTTTGGAAACAATCTAAATGAAAAAGGTACCTCATTAAATAAATTGTGTTATATTCATTATAATCTACCACTATTTGTACCCACATATTCTGCCTTCTCTTCTGTTATTTTATAATTGTACATGTAAAGTCAACTCAACAATTTGTGCATTATATTAAATCATTTACTTCCTGCATCATAATATTTTACTGTCAACATATAGACAACTTGAAAAGAAAAACCCTTGTGACCTCCATAGCTTCTCCAGCTAATGGTTCTTTTCTCTGAATTATTTTTATATAACTTGTCTCCTGCTACACTTAAAAATACCAAACAACTCAGTGGCTTAAAACAAAACAAATTAATTATTTCATAGTTTCTGTGGGTTAGGAACTAACTGGTTCCTCTGTCTGGAATCTTTGTGGGTTAAAATCTAAATGTCGGTTGGGACTGTGATTTCATCTAAGAGACTCATCAGGATCCTCTTTCAAGCTCATTACTTCCTGTCAGAATTCCTTTCCATGTAGTTATAGGACTAATTTTCTTGCTAGCTGCTGGTTGGAAGTCCCTCTAACATCCAAGAAGACTACTTCTCACAGACCCTCTCCTTACATGGCAGTTTACTTTTTCTTCAAAGCAAGGAGGAGGATTTTTCTCACAATTTGAATCTCTGATTTCGGGATGGCCTCATCCATTTTAAAGGTAACTTGACTACACCAGGGCCACTTGGATAATCTCCTTTTTGGTGAACTCAAGGTACATTGACTTGGTACCATGATTACATATGCAAAATCCTTTCACTTTTTTCATCTAATCTAATCTAATCTCGGAACTGAAATCCATCATGTTCACACTTCCCTCCACAATCGACAAGAAGAGATGACACAGAACATGTACACCACATAGGCAAAATAATAAGTAATCTCAGAATTCTGCCTACCACAACTTTCATATAAAACACCTTGAAAGAGTGATCTGTAGTTTATCACATTGTCTCCTAGCCTTGAGCCCCTCTAAATAGGCTGTCATCCATACCACTTAATTAAAATAATTATAAAAATTATTAATTATATCCATGCTACTAGTTCTGTGGGTCAATTGAGCCCTCATTTTACCTTACTTATCTGCAGCATTTAATCATGCTGTCCTCCTTGATTTGGCTTCAAGACAGCACATTCTCAGGTTTTCTTTCTACATTAGGATCTACTCCTCCTCATCTTTTTCAGCTTGTTCTTCTTCCTCTCAGAGAAGCTCTTAAATGTTACAGTGCCTCAGGCCCTAGCTGTTCTAATCTGCACTTATATGCTTAAATACCTTATCTAATGTCATGATTTTAAAGAATCTTTATATGCCAGTGACTCCCAAACATATGCTCAGACCTTAGACCTTTCTCTTGAAATTCAGATTCTTTCATCTTGGTATTGCTTGCCATCTCCATTTAGATTTTTGTCTAAAAAGCAATAATAAACTGACCAAGAATAATATTCTGATCATTCCAGTTCCTAAATAAGAATTTTCTATTCCTCAACTCAGTTAATTTTAGTTTCATTATTCAAATTACTCAGATTCAACCCATGAAATCATCATTGACCTTCCTTTTTCTCCCATATTATGTACAATACATTGACAGATGCTATTGGCTACATTGTAAAATACATATCCAGGGTCCAATGACATTTCAACATTTCCACCACACGTGAGTGAGGAAAAAAGATAATATTATTTAAGGAGATTATAAATTAATCAAATATACTAATTCTTATTCTAATAACCCTCTTGGTTAAAACTCTTCAGTGAATCACACTGACTTTAGGTGAAAAATATAATAATTTTGCATGGCCTGTTATAAATAAATTTTTGGTGCCGCAGAAGAAATAGCACTGAAACATAAATTTAATTTTCTCAGCAAAGCAATTTTTATGTCTATAGAAGGGTCCAACTCATGGATGGGACAATGGCGAGAGAACACAGAACAAAGGAGAGCAGGGGTTTTTATTATCTCTTAACGCACCTTGTCCATGTTACTATGTCCTATCTCCATTGGCTGGAGTTGGATCGCACAATCTAAGCTGAACACGGTTGACTAACTTGAAAAGTGCAGGAATGTGGTTACACCGGTGGGAAGATCAGTTTCGTTGGGGAAAAGCTGTTACAGGAAGGAGGGGGTGATTTCTTGGTGGGCATGATGAGCACAGTAGGGCAGGAGGGGCTGACAGATTGGCAGGCAAGATTATTTTAGACAAAGAAGAGGGAAATAAGACTTCAGGACAGACAGTACAAGGAAGTAAAGACCTCTTGGAGAAGAACACCTTGTTTGTAACAAAGTGAAACTCTTTGAAGAGGAATTGTCTAAACTACTTGTTTTTAACAAGGTCCCTACTGGGTTCCTATCTTTCTAGCTTTCTCTCTAGATATATAATTTACATCTTACACTTAATCACTTTGAATTACTCATATTTAATTGAGTACGAAATATTTTCTCGACTTGAAATATTATCCTAATTCACCTTTTCTACCTGAATGCCACTATTTTTTCAGTACCCTGCTTATTTGTCGCAAATAGAAGAACAATGAGTCATGCAAATATATAAGCTTTCTAATGCATTCAATGCCAAAATTAAATAGAAAAAAAGAAAGCTCTTTTCTATTTATGATAAATACCTCAAAACATTGAAATAGGTCCGCATTCTCATTGGATTTTTATAATTAATTGAGGAATAACATTGCCAAAATGCCATGAAGCTTAGCCAAAACCCTTCCAGAACTTATTTTGTATTCTTATATTTAAAATTATTCCTCCTAATCTAAAGATATTATCAAAAACAATTAATACAGTTATTATTGCCACAATCAACTACATACATTGAGGCCTTCAATTATTAGCACTTTTTTCTTACAGAAGATAAATTCACTTGTGGTGGGCAAAGAAATAGTTCTTCCAAAGATGTTCATATCGTAACCTGTGACTATGTTGTTTCATGACAAAAGGGAACTATGATTCCTAATGGAATTAAGGGTGTAGTAAACTCTTACCTTAAGATATGGATGCTATCCTAGCATATCTGGGTGTGTGCAAGGTAATCACAATGGTATAAGGAAGCAGAAGAATAATGTCAGAGAAAAATGTGATGACAGAAACAGGGAAAAGTATTGTCATCCTGTAAAATCAATTGTTACAGTTCTTTCCTGAAAGCTATAATATTTCTCTTTTATTAGTCTCTAATACATGTTATATTCTTATGAAAAGTTCTCAAAACCCACCATTTTTGTTTCAGAGAGCTCAAGTAGACTTCTGTTATTCAATTCTGAGTGTGAATTTTTACACTATATAAAGTAAATATATATGTGTATATATATATACACACACACACATATATATATATAAATCACTGACTGGGCAAAAGCCTTTAGAAAAATATATCTGACATAGAATTTAACCAAGAATATACAAAGTACCCCTACAACTGAACAATAAAAAGTTATAAAAATGAGCAAAGACTTAAATAGATAATTCAAAATAAGATATATGAACAGCTAAGAAGCACATAAAGATGCATAGTATCTTTGTTGTCAAGGAAATGCAAATTAAACCACAGTGTGATACCATTACATACCAAAAAGAAAAGCTAAGTTTAAAATGAGTGTCAATTCCATATTTGCAATAAATGTGTAGCAATGAAACTCTGATACAATAATGGCAGAAATAAAAAATAGTAATAATACTTTGTTAAGCTATTGAGCAATCTATCATCATGTTAATATACACTTGATAAATGATTCAAAAAATGCACTCCTAAGAAAAAATGTTTAAAATGTCCATAAAAGCAAACAAACAAACAAACAAACTTACAAAGGAATATTGATAGAGGCCATTGTTCACTGTAGTCCTAAACTGGATACAGCTCAAACATCCACCAACTAGAGAATGGATATTAAAAATTCAGGTAAATAATTAAAATGGAATAATATCCCAAAATAAAGAGAGAACTAGTGATATTTGCTTCAACATGGATCAATATCAAAGTTTTACGCTGAACAAAAGCAGATAGACACAAAATAGTGCACATTGTGTGATTCCATTTTTATGAACTGCTACAATAGGCAGATCTAATTTGTCATAAAAGAAAGGCAGAACAATGGTAGTGTCAGGAGCCAGGGGTCTGATTGGGAATACCAGTGATGCGTTTTGTGGTAATGGGTAATGAAATGCTATCTAAGTAAGGGTGTGGATTACATGGCCGTTTCTACATATTTCATCAAATTGTACACTAAAAATGTGTAGATTGCTGGATCATACATCAGGAAAAAAAGGACTAAAAAGATGTAAACTCTGATTTTATTTATACCCCTAAATGTTTCCTTCTCATAAAACAGGAATTTGAGTAATCATAAAAAGCAAGGTTTCCTTCTTACATATGACTTTTAAATACATATAGATGTGTGTATTTTAAGAAACACAATTTTCCAAAACATGTCAAATAGGTAATATTTGGTATATAACAGATCAGTGTTTGAACAACTAAGATCTACAGTGTAATTATAACACTATTTGTTTTTTCTTGTAATTTGGGAAGATAATGTCAGGAGTTAAGTAGCAATGCAGGTGCTATTCTCAGTTACACAGAAGTCTCCCTACTTTGTAAATTTTTAAATTTCCCATATGACTTTAATGGACAGTGATATGGTTTGGCTTTGTATCCCCACCTGAATCTCATGTTCAATTGTAATTGCCAATGTTGAGTGATGGACCTGGTGAGAGGTGATTGGATCATTGGGGCAGATTTCTCCCATGCTATTCTCATGATAGTGACTGAGTTCTTTAGGAGATCTGATGGCTTCCTCCATTGTTCTCTCTCTCTCCTGCGCTCCAATAGTAAGACATGCTTCTTTCCCCTTCACCTTCTGCCATGATTGTAAGTTTCCTGAGGCCTCCTAGCCATGCTTCCTGTTAAGCCTGCAGAACTGTGGGTCAATTGGATCTCTTTACTTGATAAATTACCCAGTCTCAGGTAGTTCTAAGTAGCAGTGTGAGACTAGACTAATACAGACAGCTAATTTGGAAACTACTGATTTTATTCGTTATCTCTGATATTAACTGAAGGAAATAAGCCCTTGAAACTTGTAATTTTTGAGAAAAGTCATCGAAGTGAGTAGAGGACATAGCCAGTTTCGGAGAATTCCAGAGGAGATGAGGGAAGACTTGAGCACAAATTCCTAAGGGTCATCCTATAAACATTATTTTGTTTTAATTGCTTGAAATAGGTCCACATATTGTGTATTAAAGATGAAAATCTCTCTGTTAGGAGTAATGTCTCATATACTTCTAAGCAATGTATTAGGAGGACCATTTAGCCAGGGGACTAAGCTATGTTCTCTAAGAGAGTGATACCAGAAAATGATTTGATGATTTTAGTTATCCTCTGCCTATAACATATGTTATTATCTATTTATTTTTCTTTTAATTCAGAGGAAGACTTGGAGTTGTCATCTATAAAGTCTGATGTAATTTTTTATCATCTAGAAAGTTTATGTTCAACATTCTTAAATAAAAAAATCTTCAACCAAGGATTCCTTATTTAGCCAAACTAAGCTTCCTAAGCAAGAGATAAATAACATCCTTTTACAAGAAGCAAATGCTTAGGGATTTCATTACCACCAGACCTGTCTTATATGAGATGGTGAAAGTAGCACTAAATATGGAAAGGAAAGAAATTTAGCAGTCATTATAAAAAAAATACTCAAGCATAAAAATCACTGACACTATAAAGCAACCACAGAAATAAGCTGGTGTAATAACCAGCTAACAACACAATGACAGGATTAAATCCACACATATAAATACTAACCTAGAATGTAAATGGGCTAACTATCCCCCATTTAAAAGGTATAGAATGGCAAGCTGGATAAAAAAGCAACATCCAGTGGTATGCTGTCTTCAAGAGTCCCATTTCACATGCAATGGCAGACACAGGCTAAAAATAAAGGGGTGGAAGAAAATCTACCAAGCAAGTGGAAATCAGAAAAAAGCAAGGGCTGCAACCCTAATTTCAGACAACACAGAATTTAAACCAATGAACATTAAAAAAGACAGAGAATGGCATTATAGAATGGTAAAGAGTTCAATTCAACAACAAAACCTAATTATTCTGAATATATATGCACCCAGAATAGGAGCACCCAGATTCATGTAGCAAGTTCTTAGAGACCTAAAAAGAGACTTAGATTCCAACACAATAATAGTGGGAGACTTCAGCATTGTACTGACAGGATTAGATCATTGAGGCAGAAAATTAACAAACATGTTCAGGACATGAAATCCACACTGAACCAAACAGATCTGATAAACATCTACAAAACTCCCCACCCATACCAACATAATATATATTCTTCTTATTGTCACATGGCATATACTCTAAAATCGGCCACACTATCAGACATAAAATAATCATCAAGAAGTACAGAAGAGCCCAAATCATACCAAACACACTGCCAGAACACAGCACAATAAAAATAGAAATCAAGACTAAAAACCTCACTCAAAATGATACAATTACATAGAATTTAAAAAACTCGCCCCTGAATGACTATTGGGTGAATAATGAAATTAAGGCAGACATCAAGAAGTTCTTTGAAATTGATGAGAATAAAGATACAACATACTAGAATCTCTGGGACACAGTAAAGGCAGTGGTAAGAGGGAAATTTATAGCAGTAAATATTCACATCTAACATCAAAAAGTTAGAAAAATCTCAAATTAACAACCCAGCATCACATCTGAAAGAATAAGAGATGCAAGAACATGTTAACCTCAGTGTTAGCAGGAGATGAGATATACAAATACATCAAAGCTGAACTGAAATAAATCAACATATGAATGACCATTCAAAAGATCCACAAATATAGGAGTTGGTTTTGGGAAAAAAAAAAAAATAAGACAGAAAGGTTATTCCAGGGGTCCTTGACTCCTACGTCACAGACCCGAACCAGTCCGTGCACTATTAGGAACTGGGCTGCACAGCAGGAGGTGAGCAGCTGGGAAGCAAGCATTACTACCTGAGCTCCTTCTCCTGTCAGATCAGTGGTGGCATTAGATTCTGATAGGAGTGGGAACCTATTGTGAACTGCTCATAAGGGAGATATAGGTTGTATGTGCCTTATGAGACTCTGACTAATGCTTGATGATCTGAGGAGGAACAGTTTCATTCTGAAAACATCCTCCACCTTCACCATCTGTGGAAAAATTGTCTTCTATGAAACCAGGCCCTGGTGCCAAAAGGTTGGGGACTGCTGGGCTACTGGCTAGACTAATAAAGAAAAGAGAGAAGATCAAAATAAACACAATTAAAATGGACAAACAGGATGTTACCACTGTTCCCACAGAAATAAAAATAACCATCAGAAACTACTATAAACACATCTAAGTACACAAAGTAGAAAACCAAGAAGAAATGGATAAATTCCTGGAAATGTACATCCTCCCACGACTGAACCAGAAAGAATTGATTCTCTGAACAGACCGATAATGAGCTTCAAAGTTGAATCAGTAATAAATAGCCTACCAACCAAAAAAGCTCACTACCAGACAGATACAAAGCCAAATTCTACTGGATGTGCAAAAAAGAGTTGATACGATTTCTACCAAAATTATTGCAAAATTCTGAGGACAAGGGACTCCCCCCGCAACTTATCTGAGACACGCATCATCCAGATATCCAAGCCTGGCAGAGACACACAACATAGAAAAAACTTTAGGCCAATAACCCTTATGAAAATTGATGTAAAAATCCTCAACAAAAGACTTACAAACAGCATCCAGCAGCACATTGAAAAGCTAATCCACTACAATCAAGTAGGCTTCATCCTCACCATGCAAGGTTGGTTAAAAACACACTAATCAATAAACGTATTAATCACATAAACATAACTAAGGACAATAATCACATAATTATCTCAATAGATGCAGAAAAAGCTTTTGATAATATTCAACATCCCTTTGTGTTAAAAACTCTCAATAAACTAGGTATTGAAGAAACACCTCAAAATTATAAGACTCATCTATGGCAGACCCAAAGTCAACATTATACTGAATGGGTAAAAGCTGGAAGCATTTCCCTTGAAAGTTACTCTTTGTCACCATTCCTATTCAACATAGTATTGAAGGTCTGGCCAGAGCAATCAGGCAAGAGAAAGAAATAAAGGGCATCCAAATAGGAAGTGAGGAAGTCAAACTACTCCTGTTTGCAGATGTCATGATTCTAAATCTAGGAAACCCCCTAATCTTGGCCTAAAAGCTTCTTCAGCTGATCAAACAACTTCAGCAAAGTCTCAGGGTACAAAAATCAGTGTTCAAAAATCACTAGCATTCCCATACCCCAAAAATAGCCAACCTGAAATCCAAATTAGAAACACAATCCCATTCACAACTTTGCAATTGCCACAAAGTGAGAAAAATGCCTAGGAAAACAGCTTACCAGGGAGGTGAAAGATCTCTGCAATAAGAATTACATTACAAAACATGGTTCAAAGAAATCAGAGATGACACAAACAAATGGAAAAACGTTCCATACTCATGGATAGAATCAATCTCATTACAGTAGCCATACTGCCCAAAGCAATTTACGGATTCAATGCAAGTGATATCAAACTACCAATGTCTTTCTTCACAGAACTTGAGAAAACTATTTTAAAATTTATATGGAAGTAATAAAGAGCCAGAATAGCCAAGGCAATTCTAAACAAAAAGAACAAAGCAGGAGAGCTCATGTTACTTGACTTCAAAATATATTACAGGGCTACAGCAACCAAAACAGTACCATTCTTGTATAAAAATAGACACATACACCAATGGAACAGAATAGAGAGCCCAGAAATAAAGCTGTATAACTACAACCATCTGATCTCCAACAGTGCTGACAAAAACAAGCAATAGGGAAATGACTCCCTATCGAATAAATGGTTCTGGGATAACTGTTTAGCCATATTCAGATGGTTGAACTTGGATATCTTTCTTCCACTACATACAAAAATCAACTCAAGATGGATTAAAAACTTAAATGTAAAACAAAAAAACTACAAAACCCTTGAAGACAACCGAGTCAATACCATTCTGGTCATAGGAACAGCAAATATTTCATGACAAAGACACCAAAAGCAATTGCAAAACAAAGCAAAAATTGACCAATGGGATCTAATTAAACTTAAGAGTTTCTGAACAGCAAAAGAAGTTATTAACAGAATAAACAGACAATCTACGGAATGAGAATACATTTGCAAATTATGCATCCAACAAAGGTCTAATATTCAGAAACTATAAGGAACTTAAAGACATTTACCAAAAAAAAAAAAAAAAAAAAAACCTCCATTAAACATGGGCAAAGGATACAGACGGACATTTTTCAAAAGAAGACATACATGCAGCCAACAACCATATGAAAAAAGTTCAATATCACTGATCATTAGATTAATGAAAATCAAAACTGCAAAGAGATACCATCCCAGACTAGTCAGAATGGATGTTATTAAAAGGAAAAATAAATAAATAACAGTTGCTGGCAAGATTGTGGAGAAAAGAGAATGCATACACTGTTGGTGGGAGAGTACATTATTTTAACCATTGGGGAAAGCAGTGTGGCAATTCCTCAAAGAGCTAAAATCTGAAGTATGGTTTGACTCAGCAATCCCATTACTGGGTAAATAACCAAAGGAATATAAATCTTTCTACCATAAGGATGCATGCACGTGTATGTTTTTTGCAGTGCTATTCACAATGGCCAAGACATGGAGTCAACCTAAATGCCCATCAATGACAAACTGAATAAAGAAAAAGTGGTACATATACACCGTGGAATACTCTGCAGCCATAAAAAGGAACGTGATCATGCCTTTTACAGGAACGTGAATAGAGCTGGATGCCATTATTCCTAGCAAACTAATGCAGTCATAGAAAACCAAATACCACATGTTCTCACTTATAAGTGACAGTTAAATGATGAGAACTTATGGACACAAAGAAACAGACACTTGGGCTTACTGGAAGGTGAGGGGTGGGAGGAGAGAAAGGATCATAAAAAAAATAACTATTGGGTACTAGGCTTAGTACCGAGGTGATAAAATAATCTGTATAACAAATCCCCATGACATGAGTTTACCTATGTAACAAACCTGCACATTTACCCCTGAATCTAAAGTAAATTTTTTTAAAAAACTAAAATCAATTAAAAATAAAAAAAAAGAATAAAAAGATAAACTAGGCCGGGTGCAGTGGCTCATGCCTGTAATCCCAGCACTTAGGGAGGCCAAGGCGGGTGGATCACGCAGTCAAGAGATTAAGACCATCCTAGCCAACATGGTGAAACCCCATCTCTACTAAAAATACAGAAAATTAGCTGGGCATGGTGGTGGGCACCTGTAGTTCCAGCTACTTGGGAGGCTGAGGCAGGAGAATCACTTGAACCGGGAGCCTGAGGTTGCAGTGAGCCGAGATTTCGCCACTGCACTCCAGCCTTTCAACAGAGCAAGACTGCATCTCAAAAAATAATAATAATAAAATAAAAAAGATAAACTAGTAATAAACAAACATTATGAAGCCAGAAAAAGTCTAACATACATTATTTATAAAAAACAATAAAAGTTATATGTGAAACAATGTTTGATTCTTTACAGAAATAAAATTCCTTCTTACAACCATTGCCTATACTTTGAGTTGCTACAAAACTGGGAATTTCAGAGTCAGTTATAAAGGAATTACAAAAATTATACTGTAAGATTTAATACATTCAGGTAGCAATGATTCTTTCAAAGCAGCATATTTCCAACTAGTATTCTATATATACAATGTAACTGGGATTGTAATTTGGGGGGGAATCAGTTTATATACATATCAATAATATCTGTCAAACTATTTTTTTAACTTGAATCATTATAGGCATGATCAATGCTAAATTCAGTGGGCAAAAATTTGCAGAAAAATAGGATTTATTACATAGCTTCAGAATATCTCCTTCAATATATTTATTGGTTACAAAGGGAAAAATAGCATGCCTTTACAAGGGGGAAATCTGGCAGACATCATCCTAATTAAATGTTTATTGTTAACATCACTACTAATATGGCATATTGACATCATTTAGTCCCTAAGTTTATTTACTGAGGAGGATATAATATCACTTCTGTGATACTCCTACCAAAAAATTCTAACATCAATTTAACCATAAGAAAATACCAGACAATGCTAAATTGAATAATCCCAAATTATTCTACAAAATAAGTAATGCAGAAACATCACAGTTATGAAAGACAGAGAAAAACTGAAGAACAACACAGACTGAGGGAGACTAAAGGGACACATCTGAACGCAATGTAGGACTTTGGATTGGATATTAGAATAGAAAAATGGTATTACAGTGTAACACTAGTGAAATGCAAATATGCTCTGTAGTTAATGATATTGGATCAATGTTAATTGCCTTATATTGTAATATTTGTATTGTGGTTATATAAATTGCTAACATTAGGAGAAACTAGGTGAACGGCATACGTGAATACTTTGTTCTATTTTTCTAAAGTTTTTATAAATCTAAAATTATTTCAAAGTATTTTATTAAAAAATAACAGAACTCTCTAGGATTTTAGTTTTTCCTCTGTATTCTTAAGGCATGTATGCCATGTCTCTTCTCAGCTCATGCTTCAATTTGGCATTTATCTATTTAAAGTTATACAGCTATGTAGAATGCAAGAATCACCAATCTTGTCTCTCTTTAGAATCATGAAGTATTTAGCTGTTGCTATAGCTGCTTATATTTTATAGGGCAAGCTGCCGCTCAGGCTGATAAATATCTCAGAGTTCTACCTCCAAAACATGTCACCTTTGCATTGACCTTTAATTCTCTATCCCTCACTCCAATCTCACCGCCCTCTCCCCTCCGCCACATACCCCACTCCTGCTGCCAAAAATAAAAATAAAGTAAAATAAAATGAAATGTGTGGAGTGTGGAATTGGTGAAATTTGTAATCCTCTGCAGAACAAAAACCATCTTAGATTACTGGTCTAAAATCAATGCTCTCAAAATGAAGCCTTAGTCTGGCTAGAATGCCCCTGAACTCAGATATGTTCAACATTTCAATGAACAAAGTAACAATGTAAATTCTGAATAAATCAATGAAGATCTGCCTGAGCAAGTTACTGCCTTAAAAAAGAATAGCTGTGGTCCTGAAAAATGCATTTATCTTCACCAACGAACTCTAAAGCAAAACCTACCCTGTTTCTTAAATCTTTCCATTACTCCTCAAGCCATATCTACAAAGAGCCAAAAATGAACCCAACCCTCTCTAAACTGTGTTAATACAGTCTGTCCCTGCCATAATGCATTTCAGATATTGATTTGAATTGTGATCATCTATGAATATATTACCTTTGGACAACTAGAATGTAAGTTTCTTGAAAGCAGGCTTATATTTTATCATTTTTTTAATAAAACTAGTATCATACAAGATGCTACATATGTGTTTCAGGAATTACTTTGGTTTGCAGTTGAAGTTATAAGAAGTTAGAATCTGTTTATTAGCTTTAAAGACATCCAGATTATAAGCACTAAGAACAATTTTGCATCCATTTTGAAAATATCTTCAAGATTTTTCTCAGTTTGAAAGGTTATTAAAACAGTAGTCCTTTGTACATTGAGAAAATAAACTATGTCTCAATATATTTCATTTAACTGGAACACAGGCCAATTAACTTATTCTATCCTATAAATTTAGAATGAAAGGACAAATGAGCTTTCTAATCAGGTTAACCAAAAGTGAACTGTAGATGACTCACCAAACCCAGATAAAGAACTGTCTATCTCCAGGATGGATTTATAAATTACGAAGGTCTTGTGATGGCATACAAGGCAGATAACATTCCATTGAAAAGGAAATGATGTATATAAATCCTGTACCCAAAGAATATTAGAGAATAATGTCACCTGTGGGGTTAACAAGAAAGAGAATGAGAGAAAGGGACAAGTACAAAGACCAGGTGTGACTTCTCTAACAAATAGATGCCTCTTGACATAAAAAGCCTTTCAGTAAACAAGTATTTTCGTAATATCAGTAACATATGCATTAAACAAGAAATACTTATATATTTTAGATTTCATGATGCTTTCTGCACATTATTCAAATATTAATGATTTTAGTGGACAATTAGTCAGGAGTAAAAAGAATTCCAATAATAATATGAGTAGTAAATAATGCATACTTAAGACTTCTTAAGACAGACTTCTGAGACTTTCTTGAGTACAGAAGAAATTGAAGAAAAAATAAAATTATTTAAAACATTAAATAAAATTCAACTGAAATGCCCGCAGGATTTTGGCAAATTTGCAAAACCAATAGTCACATAGCACCAAGTTTGGATACAATGAACATGACGTTCAAGAGAAAATGATATCCCATTTTTGAAAAGGAATTTATCTGCTATAGGACTGCTAATTTTTGTACTGTTAAACAATTTTCATGCCTTTGGTGCTAAGAAGTTCCTAAAATTGTTTTGATCTCTTGTTTTCTTTTTAATTTGCACAGAGAATAAACCAAAGCAATCTTGGTTTTATTAAGCTGGGCTTGGAAGGCATGCAGTTCCAAGCCAAGGAGATAGTCCAATTTTTATTTAAGGGCTGTTTTTGTTACATTTATCGAAATAAATAGCTTTTAACATTGGAGCACTTCAAAACCATAGTCATATAGGTTTAAAATAAAAAAACAAAGAAAGAAATATAACAGATTTATCTTATATTTTCAAAAGATGTAATATTTTCATTATTACATATAATAACATTAAAACAGTATCAATTTATAGTTAATTATAGCACTGTCAATGTCACTATCAGGTGCAAAACTAAAGTCTCTAAACAAACTACAATAACTTTTCAAGACATAGACAGTATAATAAGATATAAATAGAAACAACAAAATGTGAAGGTAACATGTAGAGTTTTCATTAATTTTCTTTTTCTTTGTTTGTTTAGGTAAATAGTGCTAAGTTGTTATCAGGTTAAAATAAGGAATTATGAGACAGTATTTGGAAGCCTCATGTTAACCTCAAACCAAAAAAAATATATATATATATATACTATATACTATGTATACACACACAAAAAAAGTAAGAAAAAAATCATATCACCAGAGAAAAATCACCTTCACTAGAGGAAAACCAGAAGAAAAGAAAGAAGGAAGACCAGAAAACAAATAAAAAAAGTGATAGGAGGCAGTTCTTACTTATAAATAATAACATTGAATGAAAATGAAATAGACTCTTCACTGAAAAGACATAGAGAGGCTGACTGGAAGAAAAAACGAGATCAATTGATCTGTTGTCTACAAGAAACATACTTCACCTATAAAGACACACACAGACTAAAAATAAAGGGATGAAAAAGATATTCTATGCCAATGGAAACCAAACTACAGCAGGAGTTGCTATACTTAGAGAAAATAGACTTCAAGACAAAAACTTTAAGAAGAGACAAAGATGGTCACTCCATAGTGATAACGGGGTCAATTCAGTAAGAGGATATAACAATTTTAAATATATAGACACCAAAACCTGGAGCATCCCAATACGATAATAGCTGAAGAAATCACCACACCACATTCAGTATTGGGCAGATCTTCCAGACAGAAAATCAACAAAGAAACATCAGACTTAATCTGTACAATGGACTGAATAATCTAATAGATATTTATAGAACATTTCATGCAAGAGTTGCAGAATATACATTATTTTCCTCAGTTCATGGGTTATCTCCAGAATAGGCCATATTTTGCCCAAAAAACATGTCTTAAAATGTTAAAAAAAAATTGAAATAATATCAAGTATCTTTTCTGACCACAATGGAATACAACCAGAAATTAATAACAAGGAATTTTTGAAACTATAAAATACATGAAATTACGCAATATGCTCCTGAGTGACCTGTGGATCAATGAAGAAATTAAGAAGGAAAGTGAAAAATTTCTTAAAACAAATGATAATGGAAACGTGACATACTAAAACCTATACGTTAAAGCAAAAGCAATAGTAAGAGGGAAGTTTATAGCTAGAAGTACCTATGTCAAAAATGAATAAAAACTTCAAATGAAGAATCTAATAAGGTATCTGCAGAACTAGAAGAGCAAGAGTGAACCAAACCTAAAATCAGTAGAAGAAAAGAAATAATAAAGATCAGAGCAAAAATCAACGAAACTGAAATTAAAAAAAAGATCAATGAAACAAAATGTTGGTTTATTTAAAAGTTGAACAAAATTGGTGAATCTTTAACCAGACGAACTGAGAAAAAAAAAAGAAAGTAAAATCAGAAATGAAAAAGGAGACACTACAACTGATACTGCAGAAATTCGAAGGATCATTATGGCTACTATGAGCAATTACATACCAATAAATTAGAAAATCTAGAAGAAATGGACAAAATCCTAGATACATATAAGCCACCAAGTTTGAACCAGGAGAAATCCAAAACCTGAACAGACCAATAACGAAGAATGAGATTGAAGCCATCATATGAAGATTCTCAGTAAAGAAAACCCAGGACCTGATGACTTTACCGCTGAATTATACCAAACATTTAAAGAAGAACTAACATTAATCCTGTCAAACTATTCCAAAAAATAAAAGATAAGGGAATACTTTCAAACTCATTCTATGAGGTTAATATTACCCTCAAAGACACATCAAAAAAAGAAAACTAAGACCAATGTCTCTGATAAATATTGATGTAAAAATCCTCAACAAAATACTAGCAAACCAAATTCAACAATGCATTAGAAAGATTACCCATTTTGACCAAGTGGTATTTATCTCTGAGATGCAAGGATGGTTCAACATACACAAATTAACCACTGTAATACATTGTCTCAACAGAATTAAGGATAAAAGCCACCTGATCATTTCAATTAATGTTGAAAGGCATTTGATAAAATTCAACATCTATTTATGACAAAAATCCTATAAAAACGGGAGATAGACGAAATATACCACAATATAATACAAGCCATATACAACAGACCCATGGCTAGTATCAAGATGAATGGAGGAAAACTGAAAGCCTTTCCTTTAAGTTCTGGAACACCAGAGGGATGCCGACCGTCACCACTGTTACTCAACATTAGTACTAGATGTCATAGCTACAGCATCAAACAAGAGAAAGACATAAAGAGCATTAAAATTAAAAACAAAGTAATCAATTATCCTTGTTTGCAGATGATATTGTTTTTATTTGGAAAAGTCTCAAGACTCCACAGAAAACTATTAGAACTGAGAAACAAATTCACTAAAGTTGTAGGATACAAAATTAACATACAAAAATCAGTAGCATTTCTATATGCCAACAGTGAAAAATGTGAAAAACAAATTTTAAAAATAATTCAATTTGCAATAGTCACACATGAAATTAAGTATGTAGGAATTAACTTAATCCAGGAAGTGAAAGATCTCTGTAATAAAAACTATAAAACACGGATGGTAGAAATTGAGGAGAACACAAAGCCTTTTAAAAATTCCACATTAGTGGATTGGAAGAATCAATACTGTTAAAATATCCATACTATCCAAAGCAATCTACAGACTCAATGCAATCTCTACCAAAATACAAATGACATTCTTCACAGAAACAGAAAAAACAATCCTAAATGTTATATGAAACTACAGAAGACCCAAAATATCCAAAGCTATCCTAAGCAAAAAGAACAAAACTAGAGGAATCACATTACCTGACTACAAGTTATACTATAAGCTACAGTAACTAAAACAGCAAGACACTGGCAAAGAAACAGACATATAGACCAATGGAATAGAAGAGAGAACCCACAGATAAATCCACATGCCTACAGTGAACTCATTTTTGACAAAGATGCCAAGAACAGACACTGGAAAAGACAGTCTCTTCAATAAATGTTGCAGGGAAAACTGGATATTCATATATGGAAGAATGAAACTAGATCCTTATGTCTCACCATATACAAAAATTAAATCAAAATGCATGAAAGACTTAAATCTAAGTTCTCAAACTATGAAACTACAACAAGAAATTGAGGAAAACCTCCAGGACATTGGTCTGGGCGAACATTTTTTTAGTAATACCCCACAAGCACAGACAATCAAAGCAGTAATGAACAAATGGGATCACATCAAGTTAATAAGTTTCTGCACAGCAAAGAATACAATTCACAAAGTGAAATGACAACCAAAAATGGCAGAAGATATTTGAAAACTACCAATCTGACAAGCGATTAATAACCAGACTATGTAAGGAGCTCAAACAACTGTAAAGGAGAAAAAAAAATCTAATAATCTGATCAAAAAATGGACAAAAGATTTAAATAGATGTTGCTCAAAAGAAGACATACAAATGCAAACAGGCATATGAAAAGGTGCTCAACATCATTGATCGTCAGAGAAGTGTAAATCCAAACTACAATGAGATATCATCTGACCCCAGTTAAAATGGCTTATACCCAAAAGACAGGCAAGAACAAATGCTGATGAGGATGTGGAGAAAAAGAAATCCTTCTACATTTCTAGTGGGAATTGCATGCCTGTATCAAAATATCTCATGTACCCCGTAAATATATATACCAATTATATACTCACAAATTTTTTAAAGAGAAACCTGGGAGAAAAATTTAGATAAAAATATGATACAGTGGGATTGGGTAGGTAAAATCTAAAATCTACTGTTTCCTGATCTTTATTTTACAGAATTAGCATCTCAGGTTTCAAAGGAAGAGAAATGGTAGGCAATAGGTCTATAAAAGAAAATACATTGAGTAGTAGTATAAGAAGTTACAAGCAGAAGTTATGTATTTTTCTATTTCTTTGGTCTATGGATAGCTTTCCAAATTTGAATAAAACTTAAATGGCTTCTTATATTCTTTCTAAATATATTTACGCAGCTTTTGCTTCTTTTTGCTTTTTCCTCTCTATCCTTACTATTACTTATACTTTTGACATGTGAAAAGTATTGAAATTAATTTTTAAATTAGAATTTTCAGAATAATGCCTTGAGGTGTTTGAAGGTAAGACAGCTTTAAAATCATCTACTGTTGAAAATATGGGAAAAGTTTCATTTTTTCTGCATGTCACCCCTCAAAGATAATAGCTATCTAGTTTCTCCTTGAAAAATTAGAAAAGCTCAATGAAACTTGCCTACCACAGAAAACTGCTTATCCTGTGATTCCTGATCAGTCATGGTACCTGAAATTAATATCATCACTTATCCTTATAGTATAGGAAGTTGAGAGTCACTTTAACAATACTGTCAAAGTAAAATGTGCACCAGACAAAGTTAAACAGGCAACGAAGAATATTCAGCCTATTGTGATAGTGAAAAAAGACTGAAATCAACTTTGCTGAAACAAAATGTATTGAGTACATTAAGTTATTGTTGAGTTGGCAAACCATTTTTCTCTTTGATTAGGCCATCTGTGTTTGATAATTAGTGCCCATCTAACTTAGGCTCCTAGCTATCCATAGAGGCTGGGAAATGGGGTGCTATCTTCCTTGATTACATTTCACAAGGACAATTCCCAGGTCCTCCAGAGAGCCATTTCCTGGGTTATAAAACTGACAAGAGGCTGGAGGAAGATTTACATACACTTCAAATGGGCAGAAGAATAGTTTACAATTGCAGAGTTTCTAAGTAAGTGCTCTAAGAAAAGATAAGTCAGGGGCCTGTAGTCAGGAAGAAAGCTGTCTAAAATTTAGCCAACCTGAAGGAAAGATTAAGGCCCTCTTGATACATTGAAATAAAATCTCTCTAAAAGATAAAGTGAAACATTATTATCTAAAAGGGTGCAAGTAAGACATGTCATTACTGCTACCACGCATAGGCATCTCCCACCCTAATCCCTGCTCACTGGAAGAGGCTCACTGGAGCTCAGGGAAGAACTCAGAGAGTAATTGGAATTACCTGAAAGCTGTTGTAGCAGGATGAGCGGCAGACAAAACTCCTCAGACACCGAGTTAAAGACGGAAGGGGTTTATTCGGCCGGGGGCATGGACAAGACTTCTGTCTCAAGAGCCGAGCTCCCCAAGTGAGCAATTCCTGTCCCTTTTAAGGGCTCACAACTCTAAGGGGGTGCATATGAGAGGGTCGTGATTGATTGAGCAAGCAGGGGGTACATGACTAGGGGTGCGTGCACCAGTAATTAGATCGGAACAAAACAAGATAGGGATTTTCACAGTGCATTCCTATACAATGTCTGTAATCTATAGATAACAGAACCAATTAGGTCAGGGGTCGATCTTTAACTACCAGGCCCAGGGTGCAGTGCCGGGCTGTCTGCCAGTGGATTTCATTTCTGCCTTTTAGTGTTTACTTCTTCTTTCTTTGGAGGCAGAAATTGGGCATAGGATGATATTAGGGGTAGTCTCCTCCCTTATTGTGGAGATCCACCTGACTGAGGTGGAACTTTCTAGCAGAGGTCAGCCTTTCCTAATATAATAACATAGGTACGTTACAAATAAATGCAAAGTAAAACATGAATCATGCAGCACATGGACCAAACCAAAATTGTTATAATTGCCTGTTTTGCTAAGGAGAGGCTGGTGATACAAGCTCTTTGACAAGCCGTGGCCATCCCTGCATCATTGATCTCTTCTAATACTCTTAAAGAGGTGCAGAGTGAGCACAGGATGAGACGCAATGCATTTAGGAGAAAATCACTGTGATGGTTAATTTTGTATGTCAACTTGGCTAGACTACAGTGTCTGGATATTAGATCAAACATTATTCTGGATATTTCTGTCTGAGCATTTTGGGAAAGATTGATATTTAAATCAATAGACTTTGAGTAAAGCAAATTGCCCTCCATAATGCATGTGGGTCTCATTCAATCACTTGAAGACATAATAAGAACAAAAGACTTTTCTACCCTGAACAAGAAGGAATCTGCAGCAGATGGTCTCTGGACTTGAACTGCAGCCTCAGCTCTTTCCTGGGACTCCAGCCTGCCAACCTGCTCTGCAGATTTTGGACTTGTCATCCTCCATAATCATGTGAGCCAATTCCTTAAAATAATCTGTTTCTCTCTATATGCACTTTCTCTTGGTTCTGTTTGTCTGAAGAATCCTGAGATACATAGCACTTTATGAAACCTAGTCTCAGTGTTAAAGCCCTATATGCAGTATTTTAATATACGAGGGGGGTCAACCTTCTTCATGGGACTACAGAGAAGACCAAAAAAAAGATGATTGGAGATCATTCAGATTGCTCCAGAGTTGGTGAAAACAGAAAAGGCATCTAGCCTCCTCTATTAAAAAAAGAAAAAAAAAAAAAAAGAAGAAAACCTTTCCTTTTGTGAAAGGAAAATAAAATATCAGGACCACATTTCACTGTGCCTAAAAGAAAAAAAAAATAAGCTGAAAGCTGAGTAATACAAGAAACAAAACTGTCTTTCCTTGTGTTCCTAAGCAGATGGTCACAGCTAAAAGGCCAGATCTCTCCACAGGTAGCTACTCTATGTTCACTTTATCTTACGTAAAGTGCTGATTTACAGAGCACAAGAAAAATATATAATTGACTATTCCTCTACCTGCTTCCTTCTCTTGCAACATGTGGATTCAGTAATGTGACCATATAATATTCTTTTTCCCCTCCAGCTCATTTTTCCCCTGAAACATTAAAGCCTTCAAAATCATCTTTGGAAAAAGGCATAGATCAGACTGTTTCTGTGATTTTATGTTCCTTTAACCTGGACATGTCCTTAGCCTTGGCAAAATAAATCTCTAAATTGATCGAGACCTGTCTCAGATATCCTTTTGGTTTATACTATCATGATAGTACTTTCCATTCTGCACTTAAAAGATGCAAAATAATTAATGATGAATAATAAACATTCCATTGAGGTACCCTAATGGTAACCAGGATTGAGAAATTCAGGGTTTCTCAAACCCAAACTATTGACAATTTTGGTTAAAATAATTCTTTGTTGTGGATGTCTTTCATGTGCATTGCAGACTTATCAGCATATCCCAGCTCCTACTCACTTGATTCTAATAGCACTCCTCAAATTGTGATAACCCAAAATGTTTTCAGATATGGCCAAATGTCCTCAGTGAACAAAATCATCCATGGATGAGAACAACTGGACTAGACTAAAGCAGAATTCTGAAAATTACAAATTATTTGAAATCTCATATTCCATGCCAAATTTTTATTTGAATTTTTATTATGTCAAAGGTTTTATTTAATATGAAAATCCTGAGACTCCTTTGAGAAAAACTTTAAAGAAAGTTAATGTTAAAAAAGAGATTCACCAGGTTTACCTATGACTCCTTTCACCTAACTCCAGGAGAAAGAGTATTCCAGTTCAATAATCACAGGCATAAGGAGATCGATATAGGTTGGATGTGTGTCCCTGCACAAATCTCATATTGAAATGCAATCCCCATGTTAGAGGTGGGGCCTGGTAGAAAGAAATTGGCTCAGTGGGGTGGATTTCTCATTGATGGTTATTACTATCACTCTTGGTACTGTCCTTGTGATAGTGAGTGTGTTCTTCTGAGATCTGTTCATTTAAAAGTGTGTGGCATCTCCCTGCCCTATCTCTTGCCTCTGTTTTCACCATGTGACGTGCCTGCTTCTTCTCTGCCTTTCGCCATCATTGGAAGCTTCTGGAAGCCTCTCCAGGAGCAGATACTACTATGCTTCCTGTACAGCCAGCAAAACTGTGAGCCAATTAAATCTCTTTTATTATGAATTACTCAGTCTCAGGTATTTCTTTATAGCAATGTAAGAACAGGCTAATACAGAGACTGAACCAAAGATAAGTATCTTATGGTGATCTTTTTGATTGTTTTTTGTTGTTATTGTTTATTTGGTTTTTTTTTTTTACTATTCTCATCTCAGAATTAGGATTTTATAGAACTGTGTTTTCAAGAGAAAAACAGATAATTTCCAAAATTTCTTCCATTTTATAAAAATCTATGCTTCTGTGAATCTTTAGAAAGAAGTTGAAGATATTTGAAATAATTTGTTATTTTTTAAAAATCAAAAAGACTATATGAATGACTTAGGCAATATGTGGCTTAAAAATGAAACACTATCAAGTAAATGAGAGCTTATCTTTTTCTCATTTACGAAGCAAAATTAGGACAAATGGGTTCAGGTTACAGAGAAGAAAGGGCTACAGATTTCAACTCAATATAAGAAAAAATTTTCTAACACTCAAAGCCACTAAAGTAAAATGGATTGTCTCATGAGGCAATGAGTTCCAATAACTTAAAGGACTTGAGCTAATAAATCATGTTAGTGGGTATTATAAAGGAATTTATGCATTAGAAAAAGACTAGATTGCTTTTGAGGTTTCATTCAGCCTTAAAATTATATGATTCTAGATAGATACCTTTAAAAATAATGTGAAAATTCTATAGTGCATTTTTTTTCTAATTTGCTATAGAAAAACAAAGATTAAATAAAACACACTGTGTCAGGTATGGCTATTATTTCTGCCTAAAACAATGTCCTTGACAAAGTAAGATTTTCTCTCTGTGGTATACGTGCAGGGAAGCGAGGTCAGTCTTTGGGGGTCATAGTTTGGAATCTTTCTCAGATGACCAGAAGCTGTGATTGGGAACTTTTGCATTCTCCTCTCCTAGCACTGAACACCCGCATGTTCTAGGCCTACAGAGAAGAGAGCTGCAATTAGAGTGATGGCACAAAAGGTGACCCAAACAACATCAAGTCTGACTTGCTCTTTCACAAATAAATAACCACAAAAGTTTTTATCAGGTTCATCTGATCCCTAGACATGCTGCCCACATGCAGACACTGGAACAAACACCTTCACTTTCTCATCTGTTTACCAATTGCACCATTTCTAAGTGTCTACATACTTTGCAGACACCCTTGGTTTGCTTTGAATGTGGAAAGATTTTTCTAAAATAAAGGAGGCTAGATACCTTTTCTGTTTTCACCAACTCTGTAGCACTCAGTTTTAAAACTGATGAAAGATACATGAAGAATTCCTTGGTTGATCTCACATGAAGATTTTTTATTTTAATGTTCTGATGTCTTGATAAATTATCAATATCTGATGCAGGCAAAGTATCTTTCCTTTTGGGGGAAAAATAGAATGCAGTGGCTGAAGTGAAGTAGGACTTCAAATTAATTTGAAAGCCAAAGGCAAAGTCAAAATCCCTAGAAGGACTGGCTAGGCACTATCCTACAACAGGGGAGCCTTATTTTAACAATTTCTGTTCACCCTTTCATATTTATTAAAAAATAATATCTATGAACTATATCGACTATATATAATGCACTAGTCCTCCCCGTATTCACAATCTTTCTTTTACAATTTTCCTGCTTCTTTCCTTTTCTCCTTGTAAGTATCTTATAATTGCCCTGAAACTCTGTTGCTTAGGGAAGCAATTGTATCACAAGGATTAGCATGGCTATTTGCAGGATATATTTTTAAAAACACTTCCAAGAGAAACGAAAGGACCAAGTATCTTTGAACAAATTTCAGTTAGTGCCACTTGGACTGGGAGACTGTTTTAGGCAGAGAGTGTATAAGTGTCCTTTCACTACCATGCAGATAATGCAACAGGATTATGTTGTGTTCTGCATAAGTAGCGTTAGTACAATTACTTCCAAACTGCTTAAAGCAAAAATATTTCAATGAATTTTTGTGAAAAGAATGACTAAATAAAGAAAAAACAATAAACAAAAATATAGCTACTTGAGCAACAACTTTTTTCAATTATTTTAACACAATTGCCCATGTCATCTCCCTGGTCATGCCCAAAACGTTATAGGAGTGATTTCCTGGCTGTTCCTCCAAGTATTCTCTAAATTCAAGTACAAAACGACTAGAGCTATACAAATACTGGGCATTTGTATGCAGGTAAGACTATGAATACAACAAAGAGAGACTATGAATCTAACAAGGAAGTCTGTAGGGAGGAAGAGTAACTTACTTTCAAGGGAATTCAGTTGCAATATTGTATTTTCTGGAGAACTTGAAGAGCAGATGGTGAAGGATAAATTTAAGTCTGCAGAAAAAGCAAGTGCATCTATCAAGGGAAACCAGCTACCAGCATGTAAAATGTGTTGCCCTTTTATTTTTAGTGTGAACTATAATGTAATTCCCTGAAATAGCAGTGCTGCTATCATAAATATCCTTGTAATTATGGGGTTTTCTCAGTGTGTGACCAAAGCAATCTGCATGATCGCTGCAAGAACTAGATAGCTAGAAATAATCAAGGAATTCTTGTTGCTTTTGAAGGTCTTTTGTCATTAAAATGAAAGAAAAAAAATGGTTCAGAAGCTAAAGTCAAATGGTACTAAAACCATGTATTATGAAAGATGGGGCTTATATTCACACAAAACGAGAAAATGAATGCATGAAGATTGCAAGGCCTAAAAGGATGGGAGAAACATTAGCTAAAATATTCCACTTTGAAACAGTAAAAGGCAGCAGACATCTCCTTTATCACTGACTGAAAATGAGAAGAATTTCCAGGTCCTTCAATAATAATTCTTTGCATGTGATTTCACTGAATCTCTTGTTATTTTAAATGTCCTTGGTGGTTGTTACATATATGCCTAGTGAGAATTGAAGTGTAAATTATTACCATACTAAAATGAACTATGATACGTTACTTATATTCACTTTTACTAGTATTATAGGTTGCAACAAGAAGAGCTACCTACTTTAATCCAGATATAAATTCTGTTTGAGAAAGATTAACTAGATTTTTAGGCAATGAAAATCTTGAAATATATGCCCTTAAAAAATAAATTAGGGAATAGATTTACTGAATTCTATGTAGATTCTACAAGTAGTAGACAAAATTTTTATCTCAAACAGAATACAGTCTGCCCTAAATGAGTTATAACAAATCCTAGCATTCCAAGAATGTCGGTATTTACTATAGTAGAACAGCAGAGGGAATGTACTGTTGTTTTTCTATATGTTATTTTCCAACAAATTGTGAAATACATAGAGAGTTAGAATTCTTGGCATGCTGATACTGAACAGAAGCCTTTTCCAATTTACTAAATGAACAGTTTATATATCTTAAATATGTTGCTTCAAACTCACATAGAGAAATGATTTTAAAATAAAATATCTTCATGAGTTACTTCATGAGATCTTGTGTTCATAATGTTCTTGTGCTTTTACTGTTTAATATCTGTAAGAGTATATTAAAAAATAATGTCTTTTAGCATATTAGGGAAAAAATGTTTTGGATTTAAGCTGAAATGTCACAAAATGACTTCAATATTTTATGTCTTACTCTGAAATAATCTTATAAAATTTTTTAAAAATTGAGAAAGCCAGTTTTTACTATAATTTTTATATTTTAAATGGGTTTCAGAATATAAATAATAATAACAATTAGAACTTTTATCTGGGGGAAGAAAGGAAATACACGATAAATCTAAAAGGCTATAAGAGCGCATCTAACCTACACATTTTCATTGAATAAACCACCATAAAGAAACTGAGTGTTATGTTTCTCGAATGTCCCCAAGCGATCCATTTCAATATATTTAATCTCTTACAGTTAGTTTAAACAGGAGAAGGGAGATTTTTCTTCCTGAGCTTTCCTTTTTCCCAAATGGCTAATTTGTAAATGGTCATTCCTTCAACAAATCTTTTATTTTGTCTTCTCTAATGCCAGTCACATTCTTGGCACTAGGAAAAGAGAGATCAGGAGAGAAAAATTCCGGATGCTTATGGAGCTTATATTCTATCTGGAAATTCAAGCAATAAACACCGACATAAAGAAATTAATATAACATTAGATATCACTAATACACATAAGAAAATAAAATAGTAATAGGTAGGGGGTAGGATACAGTAGAAGTGGAGGTTATTAAAAATGTGGTTAGGAAAGGCTTCTAAAGAAGGTGACATTTGAGCACAGACCTGAATGAAGAGAAGGAGCCCTTTATACAAAAATCCAGAAAAAGAGCTGAACAAGTAGAGAAAGTATGAAGAAATCCTAAGTTGGAAAATACCTTGTTTGTAAAATAGACAAAAGGCTGGTGAAACTGGAGCTCTGTAAGCAAGGAAAGTAAAAGATATGTTTATTGGAAGCTGCCAGAACCAGTTCATGTAGGGATTTGCAGGACATGGGATGATATAAAGACGTTATTTTAAGTTCCATAGATAGTACTAGAGAAGTTTAATACATCACTCTGACTACTGTGAAGAAGAGGATATTTAAAGGTATTTAATTTAGCAGGTCAAATGGGTTTCTATTCTTTCTTTAATTATCTTGGAGAAAAAGGCTTTACATTTGAGATTGAATCACTTTTTGTTCTATTTCCATAGAAACTGTTCTTGCTGTACCAGGTTGTAGAAATTATTTTTCATTTTGTATTTGTCAATTTTTTAAGCAAATAGTGACACTCCCCTGTGCTTTTTTCCTATTTAGCCATAACTTCTTTATATACTTCTGCCAATGTCAATTAAACGTCTTAGTTTATTTCACTCCATGACCTAAATGGACACTTTCAACCTGGTTTTGATGTTATCAATGCACTTAATATGCATTATGTCTATTGAGTTATTAAAGATTTTGATTTAAAAATATAACAATTTTAAAAATAACATTTAGACAGCAACACTCAATACTATTCTTACCCCATATGCTCTACTCCCCCTTCTCCACAAAAAACCCAATGTCTACGTTTGTTAAAATAACAAACTTACAATTAGTGTGCAAACTCACAAAGAGTTTGCTCAAGAATGAGTAGGGGTTTGAGGAAATAAAAATAGTGTTGAGGGACCAAGTCAATTAATATTTGTAACTGATCAAAGAGACAGCTGGAACATTTAGAGACTATAAAATTTTCCATAAAGTAGAAGTGGGGGTGAGAGTGGGAGGGTATTATGAAAAGACAAAACTGGAAAGGTTTATGACACTGTTTGGATATTTGCCCCCCCCCCTGAATCTCATGTTGAAACGTAATCCCCAATGTTGGGGGTGGGACCTGGTAGTAGGTGATTGGGCCATGGGGGCAGGATCCCTCATGGCTTTGTGCTGTTCTTACAATAATAAGTGAGTGCCCATGAGATCTGGTAGTTATCTGAGTGTGTGGCATCTCCCTCCCACACTCTCCCTTGCTCCAGTTCTCACTATGTGATGTTCCTCTCCCTCTTTGCTTTTTGCCTTGAGTAAAAGCTCCCTGAGGCCTCCCCAGAAGCTGAGCACATGATGGCACCATGTTTTATAGTGCAGAACTGTGAGCCAATTAAACCTCTTTTCTTTATAAATTCACCAATCTCTAACATTTCTTTATAGCAATGCAAGAATGGCCTAACAGTGTAAGTAAGCAATAAAGGACAAAAATACATATTGTACACCATGCAAAGATTAGGAGAGTGACATGTATTTAAGCTCTCTGGAAGTTCCAGGTATGCTAATTTTATACTTTACAAATGTTTAAATGAAATTTCCCTTTTTAGTTATATTTTCTATTATCCTGAAACTAATATTACCCACTTTGGAGTCTGGTTGCATCTGCTAATTTGGTAAGAAGTGGAAAAAAACTATTAATAAATATCAATTTTTTTCTTCCCAGAGAAATATGTTTTGGATTCTCATTTCAAAAATATTGCTCATTTTGAAGCATTTGTGTATATAAGGAATAACACAGGCTGAAAATCAAACTCTAACAACTGTTATACTTTAATAAATTATGCCAAAGAAACAAAACATAGAGATAAAAAATTCTTGGCAAATATGTTTAGAGTGTATCATTAGTTATAGCTATCTATGAAATGTTTAACATAGTATATAACAGAATTGCCAGCATAACATAAGGAAAATTTACTACATGTGTTTTATATTTTATACATAAGATATCTCAGGCCATAGAAATATAAGATGAAAACATCTATGGCTTGCCTTCTTCCATCTCACATAGGCCACTGAAAAAATTGCTGTTATGTTCCTCTTCCTCCCAGACAGCAAAGAGAAGGAGGGTAGGTAAGTCAAGATCTCCTGTATGAAGCTCTAAAAGCCATCGGTTACCAGAACCAGCACCAAATTGCCTGAGCTTTTATCAGGCTATGGTTTCCTCTGCTGTTAACTTCTCAACATAATTTCTGTTTTTGTGCTGCCATCTCTAGCTCAAGCACCTCTGTGATGACTTTGGATTCCAGCCACTTCTCCTTCCACAGTCCAGAGCTAACTAAGTGTTCCATGTGATTTGATCTCTGTATCAAGGCTATCAAGCTCAAATGCTTCCTGGGACAAGGCAAGGTATATAAACGCATGAAGAAGACTGGGCAATATTGGAAATGGTGAGCACTAAGGAAAACTAGGGAGTTCACAGCCAGCTAAAAAGCATTTGCATTCAATTAAAAATTAAGTAGTATGCCAGCCAAATAGAACAGTACTATTTCAAACTACAAAATTAAGTAAAATAAATGGGTACATCTTTACCTCAGTATTCACATTTTGTTTTATCAAGATATATCTAAACTCTTCTTCAACCAACATGGAACGAAGACAAAGTTTATTTATATTTTAAGTGTCACATTGGAAAACATAACATTCCAATGGTGCAGAAGGAGGAGTGGAAATTTCTGGTTGTGCTTATGTCTTTAAAAATATCTATTTTCTGTCAAGATAGCTAAAAAGCTGATCCATATTAAATCTATAATGTCAAATCATCTTTTTTTTTCTTTCTAGCAATTTATAGTACAGGCATATCTCATTTTACTGTGCTTCACTTTACATTGCTTTTCAGATAGTTTGTTTTTGTTTTTGTTTTTGTTTTTGTTTTTTTAACTAACTATAGGATTGTGGCAACCATGCAACCATGAACCAAGCAAGTCTATCAGTGCCACTTTTTTTTTTTTTTTTTGAGACAAGGTCTCAATCTGTCACCTAGGCTGGAGCATAGTGGAGCCATCTCAACTCACTGTAACCTCTGTCTCCCAGGCTCAAACAATTCTTGTGCCTCAGCCTCCTGAGTAGTTTGGACTACAGGTGTGTGCCACAACACCTGACTATTAATATTTTTGTATTTTTAGCAGAGAAAGTATTTCATCATGTAGCCCAGGCCGGTCTCGAACTCCTGGCCTCAAAAATCCACCTGCCTCGGCCTCCCAATGTGCTAGGATTACAGGCAAGAACCACCATGCCCGGCCTTAATTAGTGCCATTTTTCCAACAGGATGTTCTCACTCCTTATCACATTGTCACATTTTGCTAATCTACCAATATTTCAAACTTTACCATTATTATATCTGTTATAGTGAGCCATGATAAGTGATTTTGATGTTGTTATTTTAATTGTTTTTTGATGCCACAAACCTCATTTATATAAGACAGAGAACTTAGTCAATAAACGTTGTGCCTGTTTTGACTGCCTCACTCACCACCCATTGCTCCATTTCTCTCCCTCCCTGCAGACCTCTCTGTTACCTGAGACACAACAATACCAAAAGTAGGCCAATTAATAATATTACAATAACCTCTAAATTTTCAAATGAAAGATAGAATCCTACATCTCTCACTGTAAAAGCTAAAAATGATTAAGCTTAATGAAAAAGACATGTTAAAAGCTGAGATCGGCCAAACTGTGATCCTCTTGCACCAAACAGTTGACCAAGCTGCGAATACAATAGAAAAGTTTTTGAATGAAAATAAAAGTGCTACCATGGTGAGTATATATGTGATAAGAAAGCAGAACAGCTTTGTATTAATCTGTTCTCATACTGCTGTAAAGACATACCTGAAACTGGGTAATATATAAAGAAAAGAGACTTAATCAGCTCATGGTTCTGTGGGCTATGCAGGCTTCTTTCTCTGGGGAGGCCTCAGGAAAATTACAATCGTGGTGGAAGGCAAAGGAGAGGCAGGCATGTATTCATATGTCCAGCAGGAGAGAGACAGCTGGTGGGGAGGTGCTATGCATTTTCAAACAACAAGATCTCATGGAAACTCTATCATGAGAACAGCAAGGGGGAAGTCCACTCCCACCAGGCCTCTCCTCCAACACTCAGAATTACAATTCAACATGAGATTTGGGTGGGGACAGAGTCAGACCATATCAAGTCTTACTGATGATTGGAGAATGTCTAAGTTGTCTGAATAAAAGTTGAAAACAGCCAAAAGATTACTTGAGCAGCATTTTATCCATCCATGGCCATAGCAGCCAGCTTCATGGAAGTTGTACCTGACAGCACTTCCTATCAGCTGCACCGTAAAAGCTCTTGCTTTCTGCTCTAAGGCTTCTCTGCTCTGTGGCTAAAATGCTTATGAAAACTTCCCATGTCCTTATGAAAACAGGATATGCATGATGGTAAATGTGCCATGGAGGACATCTTGACCAGTGGAACATAGGGCCATATGGGAGCAGATTAAGTCTTCCCTCTTCTGTCTCTTACTCTGAAGTGTATTTCCAAAAGGATCCAGTGAGATCAAGTTCCAGCTACCTAAAGAAAAAACTACCTGGAGTAAAAACTACCTGGAAAAGAAAAAACTACCTGGAGTGAGATCAAGTTCCAGCTGCCAAAAGAAAAAACTACCTGGAGAAAAAACTCTGGTGTGTGCTACGAAGACTTAACCTTCATCTATTTTACTCTTCCTTAGTCCTACATTCGTTTCTACTGGTAAATCTTTTTCAGATACATGACACAAACTCTCAGCTTAGTGCCTAGCATAGTTATCAGACAAATAATGCTCAAGAAATATTTGTTCAATGAATTAACAAATGAATGACATGACATGAGATAATGTACATAAAATGTTTACTTAATTCTTGAAACAAAGCAGAGACTCTTTAAATACTTGAGATGTAAAAAGACCTACAATATTCAAAGAGCATCTCTCAAAGCATGATAGTGGTTTTTTCCATAAACTGAGAGTTCGAAAAAACCTTGAATTTATCTAAAAATAATCCAAAGGATATCTTTTTAACATTTGGACAAACGCAATCCAAAATCTTGTACTGTGGGGGTGGGAGGTGCTAAAAAATATAGGACTTCAGAAGGGACCACATTTTTTTTAGCATGTATATATTCATAATTTTGGTTTCTGTTTGTAAAATTTCCTTCATTGTAACTTCTAAGTCTTACTTTTGCTTTCTGGCTAATAAGGTACAGTTATCTTCTAATCTTCTATTTTGACTGAAGAAAACTAAAATTTCTACCACCAAGTTTCAAGGCTTCTCTTCGCTAAACTCTCCACAGAAACCTATTAACTGCCTATCAGATAACATCAAATTTTGTCAAACTCAGTTCCTTTATAAACCTGGAAATCTCTGATCCTGCAACACTTTGGCAATATTTTTAAGTTATGTCATCAAAATAAAAATATTTCAGTAGTGTTTGACTAGCCTAGAACACAATGAGACTAAATCCTTTTAATCTAAAAACAGTCCTTCTCTTTTGGTATCTTGAATATATCACTTGAAAAGTCAATAGAATATACCACTCTCTAATGATGTATCCAAGATTTCAAGCTCCTTTTACCAAATGCAAAGCTATAATCATGGAGAACATCCCTGAAACAGATAGTTTGCCCTGATGGAATTTTCACATTCATATACAAGAATAAAATTAAAAGGATTACATCATTTTGAATGTGCTTAAAACGATATTATCACCATTATATTGGTACCAAAAAACAAATATAATTTCAGTATGGGTCTTAGGTGGAATGAGGGTTTATTAAATGTTATATAGGACTTAATGTGTTATTTATTTAGTCTTCTATTAGTTGAATCAAAACTGAGAAGCTAGCAAGAAATAGAAATTCTATATAAACCTTCAGGCCTGATACTTGCTTTTAGCAACTTAAAACCTTTCTACTCACATTTTAAAATGTGGGTTTTCATTTTTTCTGTATGGGTTCAAGCAAGACATAAGATAGGAAGATTTCTTCTATAGCAAAGCATGTTGATACCATTTTTCTAATATTGCAACCAAGAATCTAAGGATTTGCCAACACACTGTTCACAAACTTTATTTTTTTACTTAAAAAAAAAAAAATTATGCCCAGAAGCATAAGTAAAATGATAGAAGCAGACTTGCTCTGGCAGAATGGTGTGGTGCTCACCATCTATCTCTTTTACCACATATACTCACCATTTACAGCCCTGAACAGAATTCCTAGAGCTCTCCAAAGAAATGTTTTCAAACTATTGTCTTAAAGTAGTATTGAGAGGAAAAAAAAAAGCAAGCTTTTGGAGACATTCAGTGCACAGTAAAGGCAATGGGGACTGAGGGAAAGGGAGAATGGGTGGAAGGATAGCCAGGAAACAATGTGAAGTTCTTTAAAATCTATAGATGCAAAAGAGTATATTCATATACCCATTATGAGAAAATTCTTACTCTACCTCTTGCCTCATTTGCCAGTCCAAAAATGTTGCTGCTTCCCAATTTCCCTCTCTCAACTTTCTGTACATTCGCTCAGCCACTTCTGTCTATACTGGTACTGTCTTATTTCTCTTCATCAGTCCATGAGTTATTAAATTTTCTCTTATTTCACGATATGGAAAAACAAACTATTTTTGTCCTCTTTTAAACCTTTATGGCTGGGTTCCGAAGTCTTCACCAATATACAGTTTCTATGGAGTTTTACTTAATAACATGTAGTTTTTTTGTTGCAGGTTTTAAGTTAGTATTCATTCCTCTTTGAGTATATATTTGCATATATTATCTCACTCTTTCCTGGCAGCTTCTTTCATGTGGCAAGGCACATTTTTCTTGCTTCCTCCAAAATTATTCTCTCTCTGCCTTTGACTTTTGAGAACTTGATTGTAAAGTGTTTAATTGAAGATTTCTTCATGTTTAATCTCTCTGGGGTTCTTTAGGCCTCATGGATCTGAATGTTTATTTCTCTCTCCAGATTTTGGAAATTTTCTGTCATTATTTCTTTCATTCAACTTCCTAATCTTTTTTTCCTCTGTTTCTTCTGCAATTCTAATAACATGTATATTGGCTCACTTGATGGTGTCTCATAAGTCATGTAGATATTTTTCACTCTTTTTTATTTTTCTGTCATCCCTCTGACTGGATAATTGTTCAATGACCTGTCTTTGATCTTGCTGACTCTTCTGCTTGATTGAGTCTATTGTTTAACTCCTATAACATTTTTCAGTTCAGTCATTATGTCTTTCAGCTCCAACGTTTCTGTTTGGTTCTTTTATATTGTGTCTATCTCTTTGATGAACTTCTCATTTTTTAATATATTGTTTTCCTGCATTATTGTCTATCTGTGTTCTCTTGCAGCTCACTCAATGTCAATTTCTAATTTATTCATTCTTTAACTGTGACTGACATGATTATTCTATTTTTATTACCTTTCTTACTTTTATTGATATATATGAACTCAGAGTTCTCTTCAGATATGAACATTTTAAGTACATTACTTAAATATTGCTTTACATAGTGTCTCATACAATTAATTTAATTAGGAGCAAATTTAAGTTCAGAGTGTTGATTTTGTGGAGTTCTTCTATTTTGCAATTTATTTTTTTATATATTTGTAAACTTTTTTTTGAATCATGTTGTGCAAGCTCATTTTGAGTAGTAAGGATTTTGCTCTCTCTCTCCCCCACTCTCACCTGCCTTACTTTCTTCCTCTCCGTTCACTTATCATTATCTATTTACTTTATAGTTACCTATATTCAGTGTTAAAATTCCTCTGTCCATAACCATTCCTTATAATGGTATTTCAAAGCCCCTTCTGTGTTGTTTGATTGAAGAAATCATAGGTTAATTTACTGAGCCAGATAGTAGCTTGATTTTGTTCCTCATCACAAGAAGTGTCTTTATCTTTCACTTTCTGAGGTTCACGGCTTCCTGAAGTTGTAGGTTCAGGGCTCTCAGTGAAAAACATCACTTTATCAATTTTTATCTATCTATCTATCTATCTATCTATCTATCTATCTATCTATCTATCTGGGAAGTCTATCTTAGCTCTGGATCCAAGCAAGAAGTTCAGCCCGACATCCAGCTTGACCTGCAGCACTTTAGCCCTCATGCAGCACCCAGCCCTGCTGGGTGTGGATTCAACATTACCCACTGCTTTGTGTCTCTTTTCCATTACTGATCTCTGGAGATGTTAATCTTGGTTTTGAGCCCAACTGTGTCTTCTTGATTTCCCCATAAATTCTATCTATCTAAGTTTCCTTTGAATCTGTGTAAGAGGGCATAGCATCAAAGATAAACTTACTGTGCCAGGCTGAACAGCCCCCCATTAACATCCCATACTTATACTTCATAAATCAATTAAATGACATATGGTATTTAAAATTAATCCAGTGTAGGTGCAATAGAAGAATTTTCCTTCCACTTTGCTTCTGCAGTGCTTTTAATGACATCTGTATAATATTCGTCAAAGTTTGACAACTGTATTTTCCATAATTAAAAAAAATAATATTTCTGTGTTTTACATACACACACAACAAATTCTTGGAATCCCGCTTCTATGTGAGACATGTGCAGACAAGAATCCTACGTTTTGGTAAGAAATAATTTGTTATGCTTCCTTTTAAAGCCATCACTAAAATGTTGTCAATGTTTTCCTCGAGATTGTACCTTTCAATCCACCATTGTATGAGACGCTTTTAAGTTCAGTCTGATTCATCTTTTGAGATAAATCTCAAACACCAGTGCTAGCCATCAAGAGTTTTGATTGTTTAATTTTCTCCTATTTGCTGTAATAAGTCCTGCCAATTTTCAGAAGTTGTGTATTTTAGGTGAACTCCAACTATCTTTTATCTTAATTTTTTTTTTGAAAAAAAAAATCCTTAAATCGAATTACTTGATCTTATCTGAAGAAACAATTGGATGATGAAGTGGACTACATGGGTTTATATATAAATTTCACCCAAAGACCAAATACATGTAAGAAACCCGAAGTGAATGTCTGAATAAGTTGGGAGAGAAGAGATTATGGGATGTCATGCGCATGTAGTGCCAAATCATATGACCTTTGAGACCTGGGTGACTGAGGATGATTCCCATCATTTAAGTGTTTAATATTTTGGAAAGCAGGCACTTCCTCCTGAGGGGAGTGATTGTATTCAGAGGATTTGGAATGGTATCAATCCCATGCATATGTGGCTGAGCATACTTCTCCCAGCACTCCTCACTGGATTATTCAGTGAGCTGGACTATTCAGCCTCCAGATGAAGACTGAACTATTTCCATAACATAGAGGCCACAGGCATATTTAGCAAGCATAATTTTGTTAGAAACATGGGATCAGAAGCCAGGTTGGAATATGGTACAGGGTAAAAATTTATAGGAATCTCTATAATCTCCAAAGTGAAGCATAACCTTAATCCTTTCTTATGAGGAAGCACTCTATATGGCTTAGGAAAGACTCGTGGCAAGCAGTATTATGTATATCTTAAAGGAAGAAGCAAGATTGACATAGAAATTCAAATATTAGTTCTGAGCAACTATATCTCAAAAGCAGAAAAATAAGCTGTTTAAATATGAAAAAATAAAAGTGCAAGATCATGATATAGATGTTTAAGGTCTATAAGCAGTGTAAGGATTTTAAGTTGTATTTTCAGTGAAAAATGCTTTCATTGAGATTTCTATTCAATTGTATGTATGTTATCTCTGTTATTATAATCAACGGTAAATTAACTCTGTTTATCTTGCTGGTGTTCAGTGAGTTAAAACATGCTCCTGGAATGGGGCCATTACACATTTGAAAAGAAAAATTGCATTTATGTTTAATAAAATGCTAAGTAGTAAAGGTAGCTTACGCCATCTGCATAAACATTATTTTTAAAGAAAATAAAACTTTTCAAGTAGAATTTTATTCTTGTTTGAAATCAAAATGAAATTTGTATGCTATGTACTATTTCTAATAAAAATACCTCTATTATGTAATATTTCACCTTTTTTTTTAAGAAAATTTCTGTAGAAGAGAAAAAAAGTTTCTACAGAGGAGAAAATAACTTAGTAAATGAATTACCTTGATAATAAATATACTGGCACTCACACACTCACAAAATCATAGTACATAACTTTGACTCTATACAAAACTCAGTGTTGAAAACAAAATGCTTTACACAGAGTAGATACTAACAATTCTGACTGATTGAATGAATTAAAACATCCTTCTAAAAGAGTACAGAAAAAGGAGGTGAGAAAATAAAGCCATTAAATGAAAGATGTGTTAAGCTGAGGCAGAAAGTGCTTCTGAAGTCACAGTCTCACAGATGTCTGCCTATCAGTCTTGTTTCTTAAACATGAGTCTGGAAAAAAAGGATAATGTTCTGATTTTGATATTTTTTGTTATTTGCCTTCCTCTAGAGGAGCTCAAATAATTTTGTGTGTTAAATATGTGTTCTGTACAACGTGCTAGAAATCAGTTCTTCCACTACAGAAGCTGTATTGCTGAGTGGACATAAGTACGGCGAGATGGATTGTTCTGCTTGATGTTGAGAGGAGAGTGCTGTTCCAGTAGGGGACAGAAATCAATGTTCATGAACTGCAGCCCTTTGCTCTGATTACTGGCACAGAGGTTTCCGGTAGAGTTCCTCATACTCTAGGCTGTGGTTCATTGTGTGAGAAGAACTGGCCTTTTCATTATGAGAATTGTCAGGTGGAAAATAAAGGTAACAGTCCTCTCTAAACAAAAAGCTCCTGCAAGAAAATACAAGTAATTTCTGGCTTTGAATTCTATAATGTTATCTGATACATTTCTTCACATAATACTTACTCCCTTTCTTCACCACTATTACATTTTCTTTTTTCTCTATCTGTTATTACTTCACAATTTTTCCTTACCAAGATTAATCATACAGGACTCTTCTCAATATGATTCTCTTTAGAGACTTACAGAACAAAGAATCAATAAATCTTTAATATTTAAGCAGTTTAAAAGCAGCTGCTAAACCCTCTTTGTTATTACAGTTTTCTAATTCGGGCATACTGCTGTGGAAATATATGTATATAAACTGTCAGATGTTTAACATACTTATGTGTAAAAGTATTGTATGCATTAGTAAAAAATAGCACAATGAAAACCCATTGTAAAATGCTCCTTATATTACCTTATGGATAATGCCAAATTAATGTCTTTCAAAATAACAATTATGTTGCATAAAAACTTGATTAAAAAAAAAATGGTTGACTATTTTAGTCCCATTATTTAAAAATGTAAAGCAGAGCATGTAACTTTGTGTTTTCATTGGTATAATGATATCTACTTTCTCTTTGAATAAAATTCAAACTCACAAATTCAATACGGCTATAGAACCCCACAGATTCTGGATTGTTTTTCCAAATTCATCTTTCATAACTCTCTTAACTTTCCCTTGTTCCTTTATGATACAGCCATAATGATCTTTCATATTCCTGAAACAGGTCATGTTCTACTGTGTCAGGACATTTGTATTAAGATGTTTGCATTTGCTGCCTGTTTTGCCTAGAATGTTCTGCTCCTGGCAGCTGGAAATTTATTCTTCCAGCTCCCAAATTAATGCAACTCCTGAGCTAGGCATTCCTAATGTTGTTGTTCCCATATCCAGTTATTCTCCTTTTAATATTGTATTACTTTAATTTATGCATAGATTTTACTGTTGTCTATAATCATATTTCTTTTATTTAACCAATTTAACCATTTATTGTTGATTCTTGCCTCTAGAAATTAAAGTTGTTTAAGAGCAGGGGACATTTTTGTCTTATTCACCACTACATTTCCAAAGCCTTGAATAACAAATTACTTAAAGGCGGTACATGTTCAATAATTAAGTGCATCTTTCAATGGGAGAGTCATACCGATGATTTAAAAAAAAGAAAGAAAATGCAAAATATCTTGGCTTTAAAGGTAAAGACCACATTCATTTTTTTCTCCTTGAAGAAGTTAACTAAGCTTTCAACAGGAGATTAAATATTTAAGTATTAATTACCACCGTTTCATAAACAGAGAAAGGTTACAAAAATACAAAAATGAGTTAGAAAAATAAAGGTCTCTTACTTTGAAATTGATAAAGGAGATATACTTTCTGCTTTCTTTAACCCTACATACTTCCACATCATAGCACAATAGTCACTAGTAGATCATATGAGAGCTAGAAAACAATGTATATGAATAATGAAAGGTAAACGTATCAGAAAAAATACTTTTTTTTCTTTCATACAGTCAACACAACACTCAGAATACTTTTGACAACAGACATGTGTTTTATTTCCCCACACCCTAACCAAATTCTCCAGCAGATACCAGCTGAATTCTTATAATTCAACTTAATTTTCACACTTCTAATTTAAGGATAATGTCAGATCCCAGAAGTTAAGGGCTCAGTCCGATGAAACAGCCCCAAATTCAATTGCAAAACCCTAGGTTATGACCAATCAGTTATATATCAAGGTTTCCATGAACCATCAACCCCGAAATTTGATTAATTTGCTAGAAGCACTCAGAACTCAGGGAAACACTTTATTTACATTTACCAATTTATTATAATGGATGTTATAAAAGATACAGATGAACAACCAGATAGAAGAGATGCATAAGGCAAAGTATGTGGGAAGGAGCATAGAGCTCCTCCCATGCCCTCTCTGGGCATGCCACTCTCCAGGAACCTCTGTATGTTATGCTCAGCAGTCTGGAAATTTACCGAGCAGTATGCTTCCTGGTTTTTATTGAAGCTTCTTTTTGTAGGTATGATTAGCTCACTGGACACTGGTACTCAACTCAACCTTCAGCCCCATCCCTTCCCAGTGGCCAGGGGTAGGACTGCAAGCTCCAACCCTCTAATTGCCAGGGCTGGTTTCCCTTGCAACCAATCCCCATCCTGAGACTCTCCAGGAGATCAGAAAGAGTGGCCTCAATAGGAGAAAAGATGACTTCATCTCCCAGAAAATTCCAAGGGATGTAGGAACTCTGTGTCAGATGTTCCTATCACTCATGAAACTACAAAGGCCTTAGAAACTCTGTGTCTGGAACCAAGGTCAACGATAAAAATTAGAAGAAAAGATTCTCCTAGGGTCCCAATCTACAAGGCTTTCAGAACCTGATATATAATATTGTTTTGTAATTCTAAATGTCTAAAACTGGAGTCACTATGACAAATGACTCAGCCTATAGTGACACTGCTAACCCCTCAAAGTGATAAGCATACATATAGTGAACTGAGGTAATAGATAACACCTGCTGTGGCCAGGCATTCCTGAAACCTGAAGAGAAAATGAAGCCAAAAGACGGCTGAGATAATGCCATGGACATTCCTGTGAAGAATCACAGAAACTAACCATGACCGAGATGCCTTCAGGTCTGCCCGTGAGAACTCTTAGGCCTCTTTTCCATCCCTGGAAACTCTGCTGGGAGAAGAGCAGCAACCCTCCACCCATGTTAGTCAATTTCAAGGGAAATGTGGACCCACCCTGTTTTTCGGTCAGCATGCTGGTGTCCTGAGCTATTCTCTGTGGTTCAGTCTCCCTCTCCCTTATATCTGCCTTTATGTGTTGAATATATCGGCATGATTGTTGGTTAATGAAAGCCTTAAACCATGAGTTTGCAAACATTTAATTGGCCATTCAGTCACTGTGAAACCTCAAGATCCCCAGGATCAGAGGTAGCACCTCAAAGCTAACTGTTACCTGACAGGATAAAAGCTCTGTCTAGGAACTTGGGGCAGAGACCAAACATGTGCTTCATATTAGATTACAGTATCAGAGTAAACATCTGGGTAACGACAAGACGTGATGCTGAACCTTTGATTTATCTTATTTTAAGGAATTTCAGTTTCTGATCCTTAGTCAAATCTAAAATGTAAAATCTACAATAAAAATAGCAAGGAAGAAATTAACTGAGTCAGTTAAATGGCTAGGTAAGAAACTTTGTCTTAAGCAACATTTCTTCCTTGCAATGGTAGTGACAATCACTGAACATATCATGTGTACCTCAGCACCAACCTCCCACTTTCTACTCTCTTCCCTACATGGCAGGGACTGGCCCTCATTTCCCAGGCCCCTTTGGCCACAGGGTTCTCATTTAGTAACACCAACGAGGGGCACTCTGAAGCAATTTGAAAATTGCAAGATAGGAAGATAGGGTGTTCTATCTCCTCCACCAGTGTTAGCAGGTAGATGTGGGGGTAAACAGAGTGTGTTACAATTGCAGTTGCTACTCTGTGAGCTCCTGCAAATGTTATATTTTGCTGATACAGGAAGCTGTAATCACCAGCATCAAGTTTCTTTGTCTCAATTTCCTGTCTTTCTGAAAGCCAGCAATAGTTCACTGAAAGTCAGCATAGCTCTCCCTGACCTAATTTTATTAGTGGAAATACCTGTAAGAAAGAAAATGGATCTGAAGCTGGAAAGGCTGGAAATGCTATCAGCCCGCAATGCAAGTGTGACCAGGTTAGGAAAGGGAAGGGAAGATGGATGAAAGCCTGCTAGACTGCTGGGCGTTCCAAGGAAGATTAAACACAGTCCATTAGAAGTCCTCAAATCAAAGTTAGTTATTCTGATGAGTTTCATGTTTCCTGAGAATGAGCCTTCCTTAGCACTCCTGAGGCAGCTGCTGAGTCTTTTAGTCAAATATGTTCCCAGTAGTTGGAAGCTTCCCACGTATATACCCTCATGGACTTCAAACATAGGGATATAGAAAAGTACATAAAGTTTAAAAGTATATATGCAAATGTTGGCAAGTTATCTAACTCGCTGGGGTTTTATTTTCCTTACTTGCCAAAGAGAAATAACAAAACCTACTCTCTCACACATTGCCCCTGTGAGGAAATCAATGCCAAAATATTTTAAATTGAAAACTTGCCATAGGTAACATAAGGGAAGATAAAGGGAAGAATTAATGAGAAGATAAAAGCAGATAGCTTTCAGATATGATCTAATATATGCAGTGGCATAATAATTATCTATGTGAGAAAGGTAGATTGAAACCAGTAAGTACTCTAGACAGTTCTCAGTTTTACCCAAACTAAGGGATCCTCACAGGGGTTCAACAGACAGAAACAAGAAACAAAGAGGATCAATGCTTATACATCTACTTTTTGGTCTTGATACAAAATCCCACTTTGTCTCAGCACCTCAAATAAAGAAAGAAAAACTGAAGTGAAAAGTCAGTGCCTCTCAAAATATATTTACCTTTTTTTTGTATACTTTAAGTTCTGGGATACACATGCAGAAAGTGCAGGTTTGTTACATAGGTATACACATGCCATGGTAGTTTGCTGCACCCATGAACTGTCATCTACATTAGGTATTTCTCCTAATGCTATCCCTCCCCTAACTCACCACTCCCCAACAGGCCCCAGTGTGTGGTGTTCCCCTTCTTGCGTCCATGTGTTCTCATTGTTCAACTCCCTCTTATGAATGAGAACATGCTGTGTTTGGTTTTCTGTTCCTGTGTTTGTTTGCTGAGAATGATGGTTTCCAGTTTCATCCATGTGCCTGCAAGGGACATGAACTCATTCTTTTTTATGGCTGCGTAGTATTCCATAGTGTATATGTGCAATATTTTCTTTATCCAGTCTATCGTTGATGGGTATTTGGGTTTGTCCCAAGTCTTTGCAATGTGAATAGTGCTGCAATAAACATACGTGTGCATGTGTCTTTATAGTAGAATGACTTATAATCCTTTGGGTATATACCGAGTAATGGGATTGCTGGATCAAATGATATTTCTGGTTCTAGATCATTGAGGAATTGCCACACTGTCTTCCATAATGGTTGAACTAATTTACACTCCCACCAACAGTGTAAAAGCATTCCTATTTCTCCACATCCTCTCCTACATCTGCTGTTTTCTGACGTTTTAACGATCACCATTCTAACGGGCATGAGATGGTATGTCATTGCAGTTTTGATTGCATTTCTCTAATGACTAGTGATAACGAGCTTTTTTTCATAAGTTTTTTTGGCCACATAAATGTCTTCTTTTGAGAAGTGTCTGTTCATATCCTTTACCCACTTTTTGTTGGGGTTGTTTTTTTCTTGTAAATTTAACTTCCTTGTAGATTCTGGATATTAGCCCTTTGTCAGATGAGCAGATTGCAAAATTTTTCTCCCATTTTGTAGGTTTCCTGTTCACTCTGATGGTAGTTTATTTTCCTGTGCAGAAGCTCTTTCGTTTAATTAGATCCCATTTGTCAATTTGGGCTTTTGTCGCAATTGCTGTTGGTGTTTTAGTCATAAAGTCTTTGCCCAGGCCTCTGTCCTGAATGGTATTGCCAAGGTTTTCTTCTAGGGTCTTTATGGTTTTAGGTCTTAAGTTTAAGTCTTTAATCCATCTTGAGTTGAGTTTTGTATAAGGAAGGGGTCCAGTTTCAGTTTTCTGCATATGGCTACCCAGTTTTCCCAACACCATTTATTAAATAGGGAATCCTTTCCCCATTGCTTATTTTGTCAGGTTTGTCAGAGATCACATGGTTGTAGATGTGTGGTATTATTTCTGAGGCCTCTGTTCTGTTCCATTGGTCTATATCTCTGTTTTGGTACTAGTACAATTTTGTTTTGGTTACTGTAGCCTTGTAGTATAGTTTGAAGTCAGGTAGCGTGATGCCTCCGGCTTTGTTCTTTTTGCTTAGGATTGTCTTGGCTATACGGGCTCTTTTTTGATTCCATATGAAATTTAAAGTAGTGTTTTTGCTAATTCTGTGAAGAAAGTCAATGGTAGCTTGATGGCAACAGCATTGAATCTATAAATTACTTTGGGCTGTATGGCCATTTTCATGATATTGATTCTTCCTATTCGTGAGCATGGGATGTTTTTCCATTTGTTTGTGTCCTCTTATTTCCTTGGGCAGTGGTTTATATAGGTCCTTAAAGAGGTCCTTCACATGCCTCGTAAGTTGGACTCCTATGTATTTTATTCTTTGTAGCAATTGTGAATGGGAGTTGACTCATGATTTGACTGTTTGTCTATTATTGGTGTATAAGAATGCTTGTGATTTTTGGACATTGATTTTGTATCCTGAGACTTTGCCAAAGTTGCTTATCAACTTAAAGAGATTTTGGGCTGAGACAATGGGGTTTTCTAAATATACAATCATGTCATCTGCAAACAGAGAAAATGTGACTTCCTCTCTTCCTAACTGAATACCCTTTATTTCTTTCTCTTGCCTGATGGCCCTGGGCAGAAATTCCAGTGCTATGTTGAAAAGGAGTGGTGAGAGAGGGCATCCTTGTCTTATGCCAGTTTTCAAAAGGAATGTTTCCAGCTTTTGCCCATTCAGTATGATATTGGCTGTGGGTTTGTCATAAATAGCTCTTATTATTCTGAGATATGTTCCATCAATACTTAGTTTATTGAGAGTTTTTAGAATGAAGGAGTGTTGAATTTTGCTGAAGGTCTTTTCTACCTCTATTGAGATAATCATGTGGTTTTTGTCATTAGTTCTATTTATGTGATGGATTACGTTTATTGATTTGCATATGTTGAACCAAACTTGCATCCCAGGCATGAAGCCACTTGATTGTGATAAATAGCCTTTTTGATGTGCTGCTGGATTCGGTTTGCCAGTATTTTACTGAGAATTTTCACATCAATGTTCATCACGGATACTGGGCTGAAATTTTCTTTTTGTGTTGCGTCTCTGACAAGTTTTGGTATCAGGATGCTGCTGGACTCATAAAATGAGTTAGAAAGGACTCTTTCTTTTTCTATTGTTTGGAATAATTTCAGAAGGAATTATACCAGCTCCTGTTTGTACCTGTGGTAGGATTTGGCTGTGAATCCGTCTGGTCCTGGAGTTTTTTTTTTTTTTTTTTTTTTTTTGGTTGGTAAGCTATTAATTACTGCCTCAATTTCAGAACTTGCTATTGGTCTATTCAGAGATTCGACTTCTTCCTGGTTTAGTCTTGGAAAGGTGTATGTGTCCAGGAATTTACCATTTCTTCTAGATTTTCTAGTTTATTTGCATGGAGATGTTTATAGTATTCGCTTATGGTAGTTTATATTTCTATGGGATCAGTGGTGATCTCCCCTTTATCGTTTTTTATTGCATCTATTTGATTCTTCTCTCTTTTCCTCTTTATTAGTCTGACTAGCAATCTATTAATTTTGTTAATCTTTTCAAAAAACCACTTCCTGGATTCATTGATTTTTTAAGGGTTTTTTTGTGTCTCTATCTCCTTCATTTCTGCTGTGATCTTAGTTATTGCTTGTCGTCTACTAGCTTTTGAATTTGTTTGCTCTTACTTCTGTAGTTCTTTTAGTTGTGATGTTAGGGTGTCAATTTTAGATCTTTCCTGCTTTCTCTTGTGGGCATTTAGTGTTATAAATTTCCCTCTAAACACAGTTTTAGTTGTGTCCCAGAGATTTTGGTACATTTTTGTCTTTGTTCTCATTGTTTTCAAATAACCTATTTTTTTCTGTCTTAATTTCGTTACACAGTAGTCATTCAGGAGCAGTTTGTTCAGTTTCCATGTAGTTGTGTAGATTTCGGTGAGTTTCTTAATCCTGAATTCTAATTTGATTGCACTGTGGTCTAAGAGTCTGTTTGTTATGATCTCTGTAAATCCTTTATAGACAAGCAAATGCTGAGAGATTTTGTCACCACCAGGCCTGCCTTACAAGAGCTCATGAAGGAAGCACTAAATATGGAAAGGAAAAACCAGTACTAGCCACTGCAAAAACATACCAAATTGTAAAGACTATCGACACTATGAATGAACTGCATCAACTAACGGGCAAGAAAACCAGCTAGCATCATAATGACAGGATCAAATTCATACATAACAATATTAATTTTAAATGTAAATGGGCTAAATCCCCCAATTAAAAGACACAGACTGCAAATTGGGTAAAGAATCAAGACCCATCAGTATGCTGTATTCAGGAGACCCATCTCATGTGCAAAGACATATATAGGCTCAAAATAAAGGGATGGAGGAAGATTTATATAGCAAATGGAAAGAAAGAAAAGAAAAGCAGGGGTTGCAATCCTAGTCTCTGATAAAACAGACTTTATGCCAACAAGGATCAAAAAAGACAAAGAAGGGCATTACATAATTATAAAGGGATCAATGCAACAAAAAGATCCAATATCCTAAATATATATGCACCCAATACAGGAGCACCCAGATTCATAAAACAAGTTCTTAGAGGCCTCCAAAGAGACTTAGAGTCCCACACAATAATAGTGGGAGACTTTAACACCCAACTGTCAGTATTAGACAGATCAACGAGACAAAATTAACAAGCATTTTCAGGATTTGAACTCTGCTCTGGACCAAGCAGATTTAATAGACATGTACAGAACTCTCCACCCCAAATCAAGAGAATATACATTGTTCTCAGCACCACATCACACTTATTCCAAAATTGACCACATAATTGGAAGTACTCTTTTAACTCATTTAATAGCTAATTTAATAATCATATTATTCTGCTGATTGGTAAAACATAAGGCCCTCTGAATTCAACTAATGTAGACTATCCCCACTAGAGGTACTTCTCTTAGCATAAAATTCCAAACTCTCTGCTACCTCACTTCTGAAAGTCAGATGGAAATTGTTACCTTCATAATCAATAGTCCCTTTTTCAAATCCATAATTTAACTTAGAGAAATGATCATGAGCTAATACCTGGATCTCATTGCATTGTCTCATCACAGAGCGTCCATGTTCTACTGACCTGTGCTTCTGCCATGATACCATTGACCACCATTCACTATTAGTGAGTGTTACAAGAAAAAAAATCAGTAAGTCTGGTGACTGACTTATGGTAAGGATTGGAGATGTTTTCATTCCATTAAATAACAACGTTTTCATGAAAAACCTTGGAAAATATTATCACCATTTTAGTACAGGTAGTCCTCATTCTGCCTCACTGAGTTGTTCTGTAAAAATAACTATTCAAATTAGAGCTGTGCAAAACTTTGCTAATAATCAATGGAAAATATGTTTTTTGTTCTATACACTTTACAATTTTGTCAAAACATTAAAAAATTACTCTTTGACATAAATGTATAGGGAAATTAAAAATGATAAAGCTAATATGTATTAAACATAATATTTTAAAACATTAGAAACATTGGAAATTCATGTGCTTTATTTATTTGCAAAATTTATCAAGAGTAGTTTGATCAGTGCTTGACTTCCTTCATCTTATAACTTAGGAGAGGGAGCAAGTATCTTTTGTACGCCTTGGTGAGTTGTTATATTCCTTTCTAAGTTTACACAGGCTTCTGTCATTTTTGTTCTCTTTGTACTTTTAATGTTGTAAAACCTCAGAAATTTTTATTAATGTCAACTTTTTGACAGCATCACTTCTCTGCATTCTTTTTGCCACAATCACTGTCCTCATTTATGTCTATGAGCCCACCTTCACTAAGTTCCTTTGACTACACAGCTAGATTTCTTGAGTGATAGCAATGCCAAAATTTCCATGGTCAGTCATTTCTTTCATGACTTCATGCACATTTGACTCAAATTTCACTTCCACCATTACCAATTGTTATTTATTTACTGTAGTTTCATTTTTGCTTGCCTATTTTTTCTTTCAGTTTTCCATTTTTGTCAAGTACCGTACTGGTTATCACTCAGAGACAAGGAGAAAACAGAACTACGTGTGTGTGACAGAATAACAGCTGTGCACTAACCACTCGCCAAGAGACTGTGCAGGAAGTGACATGATTGACCACTGATCATAATGTACATCTGTTATTTACATAGCTGTTTGTGGAATAAAGAGCTAGCAGTGAAATTTGTACTTTATATAGTAACTCACAACAATACCATAGTAACTAAAATTTGAATTATTTTGTTGGGAGTTAAGTATTATTTGAATAAACCAAGGAAACTTAAATATACACATCAGAAATCATACTAAGTGAGGACTGCTTGTATTAGGAATCTTGGTACTTTCTTAGAGCAATAAAATTGTTTTACTATATATACCAGTGCTGTTTAATAGAAATATAATGAGGGCCACAACTGCAAGTTGATAATGTAATTTTAAATATTCTAGCAGTCACTCTAAGAAAAGTAAAAAGAACCAGGTGAAATAAATTTAATAATATATTTTATTTAACCCAATATATTCAAAATATTATTTAAATATATATCCATATAAAATGATTACTGAGATGTATACATTTCTAAAAATTCTAAGCCTTTAAAATTCAAAGTGTATTTTACACTTAGGAATCTTCAATTTGTACCAGACACATTTCAAGTGCCTAGAGGTCACATGTGGTTTGTAGCACAGTATATTGGACAGCATGGATATAGACACTACAAATTTCATAAGGAATAATTTTTCCTTCTTTTGTATTAGATATTCAAGAATTTGAGGTCAAATATATGAGCTGCTCCTTGTAAGCGCATTTAGGTTAATGGCATAGATGCTGTGAACTAGTGATCCTCTGGTTCCGGTGCACTTGCTTAATGTAATTCATGCTTTGTTCCTTTCTCTTATTCAAATTTACTTCATGTTGCTATATTTTATACATATTTTTATGTCATTTCTGTTTATTTTTATAATACAAGTAAAACAGCATATAAACAAAATATTAAAAGTATTTAAAGTAAACATAGTTTGTTCATCTATCAAAACACTAAAAAGCCACACAATTTTTGCTGTTTTTGGATAGATATGTGTACCAAAACAACACTTAAAATATTTCATCATGAAAGGATTTTATTTTATTCACTATACTGATTAAAACTTAAAAGAAATGACATATGCACTATTGGAGGGAGACAACAACCCAACTTCCACCCTACTCCCAATGTTTGATTCTGAAAATTCTGAACTAATGGAATTACGCTTCTGAAGAGTTATTCATATGAACAAAGAGATAACTCTTTTTTTCAGTCCCTAAACAGATTCTGGAAGAACAGAAATGACTTTCTGATGCTTTAAGAGTAATCAATATGCTATTCATACCAAATCTTTAACTTTCAGAAAGAAGTCAGAAACAGAGATTGTTTGAAGAGAAAAAAAGTCTAAATCCTGGAAATTCTGAGATTTCTTTTCCTTCTTGAGAAGATGTACTGACTTGTTGTTTCTTGCTGCATTATAAATTTGTTGAGTAGACAGTTCTAATATTTATTTCATTCAAATAAGAGGCTGTGCATTATTTATACTCATCCAATAACAAACAAGGCATAAATTTTTTTTCAAATATTGAAATGTCTGAAATGAATATCCCTTATTCATATTTTGAGGTTATATAGGTCTCAAGCTTGTCTTATAAGTCAGTAAAAATTGGCTATAAAAAGATTGGAAAACATAGGCTAAGAATAGGTAACAGCTGTGACCCCAATGTTTAAACAAAAACTAGAGTACAAAAATGAACAGGCACAGAGGGAGAAGCAAAGCTGATAGAGTGACTCATAATCAAAGTCCAAATAGCTTTCAGGTCACAAGAACCAATTGTCCCTATAGTACAATTATTATTTAGGTAAGTGAGTCAATAATTCTCCTTATTGGACTAATTTTGTCTCATTTTAATTTTCAATATTTCATACCAAAAGTTTTGACCTATAATCTGAAAAATGGATATATATATATATATTTTTTATTAAAATAATTCAGTTGTTCTAACACTTGGGCAGCGAAAATATATAGTATTCTGGGATGACTGCCCTTTTTTTTTTTTTTTTTTTTTTGAGACAGAGTCACGCTCTGTCACCATGCTGGAGTGCAGTGGCACAATCTCAGCTCACTGCAAGCTCTGCCTTCCGGGTTCAAGTGATTCTCCTGCCTCAGTCTCCCAGGTAGCTGGGACTACAGGCATGTGCCACCACACTCAGCTAATTTTTGCATTTTTAGTAGAGATGGGGTTTCACCATGTTGGCCAGGATGGTCTTGATCTCCTGACCTCATGATCTGCCCGCCTCGGCCTCCCAGTGTCCTGGGGTTATAGGAGTTAGTCACCGCGCCCGGCCCATTCTGGTTTTTCTAAAGTCTCACACAACTATATCCACTTAGAGTTAATACATTACATTTAGCTGCAAGGGAGCTTGAGAAATTATGATTTTTTAACTGGACACCGCTATATTTAAAAACATCACATTTGATTAGTAAGGAAGAATAACTGATGGATATTGGGTGATTTTTGCCTCAATGTGTATTCTGGTTTCCAAGTCACTTGAAATACACAATAGATCCAGAATACATCCAGGATATTATTTTTAGAAGCTAGTTTCATATAGACAGATATTGATATAGAGACGTATAGATATAGAGATATATCTCTTTCTAGTCTATAGATAGATAGATGGAGAGATCCTTGGAGTTAGAAACAAAACATATTTTTCTAATACTGAAAATCATTTTTAAGTCATAAATATGTGTGAGACAGTTGGAATACTCTATTTTATCTTTCTAGTTTGGAAAGAAAATTAGTAGGTACTTCTTCATTTCATTAAGCTGTTAGAAACATGTATAGCATCTTGAATAACATTTGAGACAAGCTTCTAAGTAATTTTAATGACACTATTTAAAAGTTAAAAGGAAATAGCTCACTGCTGAATTAGTCTTTCAATGTGTTACCCTTTTCTGTGTAATAAAATAAATTAATTTGAATGTCATCTTGAACAAGGGTAACCTGAAAATACTAAATGCTTTTTGCAATGCTTCCATCAGGTTCACCCTTCCATTTATTTTATATATTTAGAGATATTTCTAGTGAAAGTGCTAATATTATATTTACTGATTAATTTTAGTTAATGAAAACAAACAACATAGTTCCATAAAAGTAATTGCAAATGCAGTACTAAGATAAATAAATTGAGTTACCAAGCAGAAGCTCATTTCTTTATCATGTCCCAATTGGCAAATTAATTAGATTTTATACTTAATTTTAAAAGTGTGCTTAGCATCAATTATTGGTATTATTATAAAAGTTGCTATAGGATATTTTGCTATTTATTTTCTCAGCCAAGTTGACAGCAGCAGTAAGAGAAAAACCAAAATGTTAATTCAGTAAAAATAATCATTTGATTAATTCCCCTGTAACATTGTAACTTATACTACTTTCACCCCACAGAAACACAGGAGGCAGTTTAATAAAGCTATATTAATTGAATATAACATTATCCCTTTGTGGTGTTAGAATCATTATGAGGTTTTACTCCTCATATACATTTTACATTGTCTTACCTCTTCAGAGCTTTCCATCTTTCTTCTTTCTAATACGGTAGCAAATTATCTTCCAGTCCTTTTTTTCTCTTAGAACTTGTACCTAAAGTTATGACCAATTCATTCTCACTGTCTATATAGTCACATGTTGTATGAATGCAGCATTTTTTATTTAATAATTTGCCTATTGTTGGATCTTTATACTATTTCCAATGTTTTGCTATTAAAAGTAATGTGAGTGAAATGTTGGTTACGTGTGGCTTATTTTTTAATTATATATTTCTCAAAGTACCACTAATAAATCAAAGAATAGTGGTATCTGTAAGGTCTTTAATCCCTATTGCCAAGTAAATTTACATTTTAATCTGTAGTAAATAAGAATATCTAGCTCACTGGCCCAAATAATAATGATTGAAAAATATTTATCATCATCACTATGTTATATATGATAAGTTAAGAATATATTTTAGACACTTGACTGCAAATGGGAGGACATAAATACAACTATAATTGAAAGAGATAAAATTTTGCTATTATTCTATTGCTATTTTTTAAGTTGAGGGAAATCAACATTTTAAAAATGATAATTGGAATTAAACTTAATAAAGTGGTAGAAAATAAGCAATAGTGTATTGACAAATGTTTAATATTCAGCTCTCTAAAATATATAGTATATATTTTATATATATTATATATATAATATATAAATATATGTGTATATATACACAATGTAAATCATCAAAAATCATCAAATGCTACATATATATTTATATATGTATATTTATATATACTTATATATTTATATATTTTTATATATACTATATAATACTTATATATTTATATAAATATATAATACATATATAATATATATAACATATAAATATATGTGAGGCATTTGATGATTTTTTGATGATTTACATTGGGTAGATATTTCTACCACCACCTATCTTCACTGACCAGTTTGACATCAACCATCCCTCAAAATTTCTTAAAAAATATCAATCAGTTCTTGTGAGCTAGAACAAGCCAGTTTCAACACATCAAGCGGATAATTAATACCCAAGAGTCAAAGTCACGAAGATGCTGTAAGAAGAAGAGACGCATATGCAGGGAGTTTAGTCTTGGATGAGAGAAGAAAAACTTCTGTGATGTCATTAATAGCAAGAAGTACATGATGAGTGCAAATTTAGTTTGGTTTATGGATTTAATGTACAAAAGGTAATGACTTATAATCTGATAGCATCTGTTTTCTCTGTGAGGTAAAAAAAAAAAAAAAGAAAAAGTAATCTGATGATAACAAGGTAGAAGATGGGAATGTGTTTAAAAGCATGTAGAAGATGGAGAATGAGAACACAAACTGACTAGAGAAATACAGAAACATAACAGAACAGTGTTGAAAACTCTGCTTTGGTTACTGACCAGGAATTAATAGCAATTCCAAACAAAAAGATGGTATTCTAGCCAGAACCAGAAGTCCACATTTGGAAAAGACAAAGCAATTAACTAGTTTCATGGATACTTAGGTATTCGTCAAAGCCATAAGGATAAAAGTATATTATAGAAAAGGAGTAAAGAAAGATAATTTAGAATATTGTAGAAAAGTGATGCGATATGGAGGCTAATCTGGGTAGCAATGGAAACAGATACTGCATAAGAATAAAATAGAGGTGTCCATGAACAGAAAGCCTCATGAAGATTTTTCTCACTGAGGTGATGGTGAAAATAATAATGATAAATGCCAGTAAATGACAGAGTAGCGAGTCCCAAACTCCTATTTTAATTCCACAGAAATAGCAAGAAGACAACAGAAACTGACAGAACCAACTTTATTGAAATTCTAGATAACAATAAAAAATCTAGATAAAATCCAAGTGGGATTTATCTCAGCAATGCAAGAGTCATTCAACATATAAATTCAGTAAAATAATACATCATATTAATAGAATGAAGGAGGGAAAAGCATACTATCTCAAGTGGTACAGAAAAAAAGGATTTAGCAAAACCCAATACCCTTGCATGATAAAAATACATAATAAATTAGAAACATAAGGGAACTTTCTCAAAATGATAAAGACCATATATGAAAAACCCACAGCTCATATCACATGTAATGGTGAAAGCTTTAAACTTTTCCTCCCAAAATAAGAAACAAGACAAGCAACATTGTCAAAACTGTAGACAATATTCAAAGGTTACAATAATTTGGTGTTGGACACTGAATTTTTAAAATCAAATTTAAAAATTATGAAAATCTTTGTGACATTTTTATCTGTGCTTTTCCCATCCACTCCTGAGCTAGGAAGCAATCTTCCAGATGGCAGCTCTTGCTCCTAATGTGATCCTAGTACCTGGATCTGAAGGGAGCAAAGCAGACCTTATTCACAAATTATTGTGTTTGTGTTAAACTGCCTGGGGACAACCTGAAAAACTAATATGAGTGCCTCCTCTCTATTTCACCTATTCCAGGACCCACTCAAGGCAGGAATTATGTGAGAACTGCTTTGAAAACATTGTAAGCCATAGAAAAGTCTGCCTTCGCTTTTGGAGACCAAAGATTATATTGACGCATAGAGTAGATCTCCAAAACCCCGGGAGGAAGAGCAAGGGAAAGAGTTTCTTTCGGAAGTTAGGACATTCAAAGTGCTTATGTATTACTGGAGAATTTAGAATGCCACAGTCCATGTCCAGGACATGGTACAGGCTCAGAAAAACAGAAGAGAAGACCCTAAGCTTTCACCACTGACTGATCTAGAGACATAGTGCAAGTAAGAAGGGAAAGATATGGGAGAAATGTAAATGAGTTGGCTAAATGTTAAAGGAGTGCCCAGCCCAGAGCCAAGCCACAAAGCCTGGAAAAGTTGACTTAGTTGTTGTTATAATTTCCATTGTTGTTTAAGGCTCCTGAAACTCAAGGAATTCCTAGTCAAACATTGGCAGAATACAAGCTAAATGTTCAACAGTCAAGTATAACAAACCCTCAGGAAGAAGAATATCTAATTTTTGTATGTGAGTGATGACATTTAAGATCTACTCTCTCAGCAATTTTCAAGTATAAGATTAATTGTGATTAACTATATATGACTGAAGTATTTAAATCAACTATCTGAAATATGAAATATGTTCAAAAAGCTGAAGAAACTCATGGAAAAAGAACAGAAAGAAACCAGGAAAATAATGTATGAGAAACTGAGAGTATCAATAAAGAGAATTATAAAAAAGGAACCATACAGAAATATTGGTGCTGAAAAGTATACCATTGGCCCTTCATATCCAAGGGTTCCACATCTCTGCAGATGCAACCAACTGTGGATGAAAAATTTTTTAAAAAGATAGAAAATAACATCCCAACAATGCAAAACAAATAAATACAAAATATTATAAAAACTATTTAAATAAAATTTATATGAAGTTAGAGATTATAGTCTAGAGATAATTTAAAGCATATGGGAGAATGTATATAGGTTATATGCAAATACTATGCTATTTTATATAAGGGACTTGAGCAATATAGATTTTGGTGTCTGCAGGGATCCTGAAACCAATTCTTCAAAGATACCAAAGGACAACTATAATTGAAATGAGAAACTCACTAGAGAATTCAACATCATATTTGAGCAGGCAACAGAATGATTGTATGCCAACAAATTAGATAACCTTGATAGACTGGAAAAGATCCTAGAAACACACAGATTATTTTAACTGGCTCAAAAAAACAACAACACACATTCACACAAAATTTCAACAGACTTACAATAAGAAAAAAGCTTGAATCAGTAATCAAAAACCTACTAACAAAGGAAAATCCAGGACCAGATAGCTTCACTGGTCAACTCTACCAAATGTTTAAAGGATAATTAACACCGGTGTTTCCCAAAGTCTTCCAAAAAATAAGAGGAGGGAACACTTCCTAACTCATTCTGTAAAGTCAGCATTATCCTGACACCAAAACTGGACAAAGACACTACAAGAAAATAAATCTGTAGAACATTACTCCTTATGAAAATACAGACAAAAATGCTCAACAAAATACTGGCAAACCCCAACAACATTAGAAAAAAAAAAAAAAAAAAAGGATTACACATGATGGCCAAGTGGGATTTATCCCAGCAATGCAAGAGTTTTTCAACATATAAATTCAGTAAAATAATACATCACGTTAACAGAATGAGGGGCAAAATGCATATAATTATCTCAAGTGGTACAGAAAAAACATTTAGCAAAATCCAGCACCCTTTTATGATAAAAACATAATAAACTAGAAACACAAGGAAACTTCCTCAACATGATAAAGGTCATATACAAAAAACCCACAGTTCATGTCACATGCAATGGTGAATGCCTTAAAAAAACTCTTCCCCCAAAATAAGGAACAACACAAATATGCCCACTTTCTCCTCTTCTATTCAACATAATACTGGAAATCCCAGCCAGAGCAATTAGACAAGAAAAAGAAATAAAAAGCATTCAAATAAAGAACAAGGAATAAGTAAGACTATTTCTATCCACAAATGATCTTATATCTAGAAAAACCTAAAGTATCTACAAAAAAAAATTTTAGAGCTAACAAATTCATTAATGTTGCAGGATACACCACCAATACTCAAAAACCAATTACATTTCTATACACTAGCAATGAACAATCAAAACATAAATTAAACAATTTAATTTACAAAGCATCAAAAGAAAAAAACACATTGGAATAATTTAACCAAGGAGCACAAGACATACACTGGAAATGAGAAAATGATGCTAAAATAAATTAAATAAAACCCAAATAAAATGAAAGATAGGTCATATTCAGACATTGGAAGACAATATTGTTTCATGACAATACTACCAAAAGTAACATACTGATTCAATACAATCCTTATCAAAATCCCAACTATTTTTCTTGCAGAAATGTAAAACATCTTTTTCTAAAATTCATATAGAATTCCAAAGGACATAGAATAGTCAAAATAACCTAGAAAAATAAGAACAAAGTTGTGTGACTCACAGCTGCTGATTTCAAGACTTTCTAAGAAGACAGGACAGGATGGAAAATCAGAGATTTGAAGCCTGAAAAATAACCACCATTTTTGGCTTCAAGATGAAGGGAGCCACAAGTTGAGGAAATAGGGATCTTTATCCTACAAACTAAAGCAACTGAATTGTGCTAAATATCTGAGTATTTTGAAGCAGATTTACTTTTCTCATAATCTCCATCCAGCTTTTCTGACACCTTGATTTTAGCCTTTTACATCTTCAAGCAAGCAGAGGACCCACTCAACCCTGCCTAGGCTTCTGAACTGCAAAACTGTGAGATAGTAAATGTGTTGTTTGTAGGCACTAAATTTATGGTAATTATATTATGCAGCAATAGAAAGCAAGTAGTAAACATTGACCAATACTCCAGATTCACTCTGCAGCCTTATTCACTCTTTTCTATGACCCAGAATGATAATCTGAATGGCTTCCTTTTCTTATGCCTTCCTATAGGTTTGGCCAATGGAAAGTACCAGCAAGAAATCAGAAGGTGGCAGGAGAAGGAGGATGAAGCATTTATTCCCGACTCACTCCTTCTGGGTCCCCATGAAATGGTGCATTTTTGTGCTTAAAGCCACAGCTCCTCCTATGGAAACTTCTCAGACTTTTTGGGTTCCCATACCCCTCCTTCTGCTTGCACTTTCAGAATAAAGGTTATAATGGTTCCCAACCATTGCTTGCTCTAGGGTACTGTGCCATCTTTTGTTGTTTTCCAGAACTCTGCCAACACACTTGTAAATAACCCCTGTATTAAACTCTCCTCACTTACACAGTTTGTGCCCTCCGTTCAAACTTGGCAGCACCCTCGATGATACAAAAAGTTTTGGTTTTTTCATCGGGGCTGGTTAAATACACCACCAAATAATAAATAAATATTGATGAGCAAATATTGGAGATCAAAATTGTCTTCTCATCTGACTTACTGGAGTTTGTTTGTTGTGTTTTTTTGTTTGTTTGCTTTTGAGACTTTCACTCTTGTTGCCCAGGCTGGAGTGCAATGGTGCCATCTCAGCTCACCGCAACCTCTGCCTCCCGGGTTCAAGTGATTCTCCTGCCTCAGCCTCCTGAGTAGCTGGGACTACAGGCATGCACCACCATGCCCAGCTAATTTTGTATTCTTAGTAGAGACAGGGTTTCTCCATGATGGTCAGGCTGGTCTCGAACTCTCGACCTCAGGTGATCTGTCTGCCTCGGCCTCCCAAAGTGCTAGGTTTACAGGTGTGAGCCACCATGCCTGGTGGAGATCTGTTTTTTAAAAACATTTTCTCTAGTTTTGCAATATAATGTCTGTTAACTTCAGTTTCTGCAGGTGGTAGAAATCTCTCTCTCACTGTGTGTGTGTGTGTGTGTGTGTGTGTGTGTGTGTGTGTGTGTGTGTTAGTCACAGTTGCATCAGAAAGAGGAACCAAAACTGACAATTTGCCTGGCTTCTGTTATGAAGAGCTCTGGTCCCAAAAATAAATGAAAGTTTGGATATTTTCTGTAAGTTTGAACCACTCTAGTCAAAAATTACTTCATTCACAAATTTTTCAATGCTTTTGAGTGAAGATAAATTACAACCTTTTTGGATACAATATCCATATAAAAAATGCAGTTATTCTACTATGAACAGACTAATGTACAGTTGGCAACAATTGTGATTTTTTTCCTTCCTTTAAATATTTATGTTTGTATTTAGAAATCCACTCCTTCTAAAATCAGCCTCCCTCTACTATATGCAAAGAAACTCGTCTTTTTGTCTTTTGTCAAAAGGCATAGATATCAATTGTGAGCAGGCATATCAGATGTATATATACCCTTATCTTAATCCTGAAGTCTCATTTAATTTTCTCAGAATCTATACAAAATAGACAGCTATATACTGTAATTTGCATATTACAGATGAAAAAGAGGTTAAAAGATTTGTAAGAGGGCCTGAGGCATTTTAGTGCTGGATACGTTAATCCTATTCCTAGCTTTGTAATTAAAATGCACTATGATTACATGTAACATTGATGGATACAACTATACCTTTGTTGTATCTATGCTATACAGACATGCTGTATTTTATTTTTTACTACTTTATATCTCCGTTCTGACTCATTCTTTTTCCAAATGAAGAACACCATCTGTTCAGGCTCACCCAATACTACCAGCTAGATCATACAGAATATGGCCATAACACACACAGTCAGGATTGGCTTGTGCCCGCGTACCAACCAGAATACACTTCACCTAAGCAAGTAGCTTCTGTATTGGAAATAAATGCCTCATGATAATAATCCTTTACAATTGTTATGATTACTCTGTCTTCCACTTTCCTGAGGAAAGATCTTTGTAAACATTTACAATGAGGAGGAGAAAGCTAGAATCCTCAGGGATGAAAATATTCACCTCTTGTGTGGCAATTCAAGTAAAAATAAGTTATTCTATATGGGCTCCTAGGGTTCGTTTCACATTTGGTACGTATCAGTGAAGCAGTAGAGTGCAATGGCTATGAGTCCACTGTGTAATCAATGGAACCTGGGTTCACATTTCAGTTGCGCTAGTTTCCAGGCCTTTAAGTTTGAACAAAACTATCTGTAAAATTATAGTAATCTTACCTTACTCAAGGTAAGGCTAATTATGAAGGCTAACATTTTGAAGGCAAAATTAGTTAGTATTGCCAAACTACATAGGTGTGTTCCATAGATATAACTGCTAAATAAATTAAAATTAGCTAGGAAATTTTATGTCCCTTTCAATCAATTATTCTTTGAGGCCAAAGACTCCAACTAATTCATGGAATCTGGCACATATTCAAGTGTTAACTTGTTGCTTTTATAGAATTTAATTGAACAAGATGATCCAGAACAAAAAAGATTTCAGATATTTAGGACAGATAGATTCTGGATTATAAGGGAGTAATTAGTGGTTTAACTATCACCTTAATTCTGAAAGAAATATCTGATCAAATGATTAGATTTTTTTTAATCCATCTATCTCTGTTCTGTGGCACTCCTCTTTAATTTCATAATGTCAATAAAGATGAAGTTAATTCAGTGAGGCATTAAAATGGTGACAGAAATATATAAGTCATGTTTGAAGAAAGATAGTTGAGTACATGGTCTCTTAAAAAGAAAGCATAAAGCATAGAACTTTTATTTCTAAATCTGTTGCAAATTGATATTATCTGTACATACCTATATTACATAAAGAATCGTTATTCTACATATCTAGCCCATACTGTTACAGAAATAAAATAGTAATTTAAATATTGGTTTGGGAAACTATCTGCATTTTTCTAGGTGTATTTGCCTTATATGAAGAGAAGGATCATGATATTACCTGTTAGATTTAAACAAGCTATACAGCAAAATATGTGCATGTTCATCTGTGCAACAGTAAACTTATCCCCATCATGTAAGTCAATTATAGCTAGATAAGAATAAAGAATTAAGGTCAATTTCTAGATGATTCGGGTCAAATAGTACTTTGGTTTCAATTATCCAGATAAAAAATGCTGTAAATATTTTTAATTACATGGATAATTTTCTAATCACTCTATTGTGCTCAGGATGAATATTTTCAAAAAATTCTTAGGGATAATTTTTTAATGAGTATTTTCTTAAGGATTTATTATGAAAATCATTTTGAAATCTAGATAAAGTATTTGTAAATAATTAAAGATTATTATATGCAATGCATTAAAAAGGCAAAATATCTTTGATGATTGAATTATATTTGTCATATTTAGAATCAAGTGTTAAAAATGAAATTTTAAAAATGCTTTTTTAACTGGATGATTAATGCATAAGGATTGCACATTTTTCTTCAACTGAAAAGTAACAGATGAAATCAATTGTTGAATGGCTGACATGCGGTTAAGATTTGCTGAGAAGGAAGTATGTTTGATCAGTGAATAATGGTATTTTCCAGCTATCTGAGGAGAATTGACTGAGTGGCTCCACTGTACATGCATTTAAAAGATCACTAGATTTATAATCCCCATGAAGACAGAAAAAAAAAGTACACCATCCAAGCTACCATCCGAAACTTCAGTAATACTCAAGATTTACCTTGTATTTTAATTTTAAAACCACACTAATAGAATGATAGTGCTGCTAATTTTTACATTCTCTAATTTTATGTTTACTTTTTGCTGCAAAGACCATGGCATAACTAACTTATATTCATGGTATAAATTCTGTCACAAAAACAAAATGATGAGTAGGCAACTGTTAGTAAGTTAATATTTTTTGAAGCCAAAAATTATTAAGTACTTTATAATGTTCTTTGGATAGTTAGTGCAAATAACTAGTTTACTATGTATCAAGAATTCATGGATCTTTTTAAGAATCAGGAAATACCTTGTTTAGGAAATAATGCCTACATCTGATTTCTGTCTCATCAAAAATCCCTTACTGGAAAAATTCTTTTCCTTGTGTTAGCAAAATACGTGGAATGTTCTAAAGTAGTTCAAAACAGGACAGTTCTCGTTTGGAAATAATCTTTGGCCAGGAACAATGTTTGACTTTTATGCACAGAAGTAGTCTGTAGAATTTTTACATGAGCAGTATGTTTTATTTGTAATAAAATCAATTATTCATATTTCAAATTTTTCAAAAATTGTGAAAATGACAAAATATTTACATGTGTATATTTAAATTGACTATAGGTTGTATTTAATAATATTTAGACTTGTAGATTATGATACTTTATTCTTATAAGCTCAGAGATGTTTCTTGAGTAAATGTGTGCTTTTCTATTTTGCTGAATTACTGGACCAAGATATCCATGGAATTTAAATTCAGAGAAAGCCCTTTATAGAATTTTGTTCATTAACAATTTTTACTTAAGTGTGAGTCCCTTTACAGACTGCATTTTTTTATTTAATTTAATTTTTTTTTTTTTTTTTTTTTTTTTTTTTTTTTTTTTTTTTTTTTTTGAGACAGAATCTCACTCTATCACCCAGGATGGAGTACAGTGGCATGATCACGGCTCACTGCAAACTCTGCCTCCCGGGTTCAAGCCATTTTCTGCCTCAGCCTCCCACGTAGCTGAGATTACAGGCACCCATCACCACACCTGGCTAAGTTTCGTATTTTTAGTAGAGATGGGATTTCACCATGTTGGCCAGGCTGGTCTCGAATTCCTGAGCTCAAGTGATCTACCTGCCTCAGACTCCCAAAGTGCTGGGATTACAGGCGTGAGCCACCACGCCCAAACTTTTTCATTTTAAAGGTAGTTTTTAAAACATAAATGTTGGTGGTAAAACTAGCATACTTTCTTAACAAAGGTGTTCATGACTAATATTGTTGTGCCTTTACCTCAAATTTGGTTTTGTTAGGAAAGGCCTCCAAGATAGTAGGGTCCTAACTGGAGGAGTCACGGAGGAAGGAAATTAGGTGCCAAAACAGAAGGCACAAATCCCAACTTGAACATCTATTTGTTTTGTGGAGGGCTAGAACTTAGTTAACATAATTGAGAAAACCTTAGATTATGTCCACAATAATGAGCCAATTACCCTAGAGAAATAAAATGCAAATAATAAGCCATTTAAGAGACAATGAAGGTTTTATCTGGTGTTGACTTTATTTTAAAAGACTTCTTTCTGCTTGTCAAGTAGAAAGTGTCTGGGCAAAACAAGTCATTGTCCTACCTTTTGTATAACTCCTTATACAATCCAATCCATTCTGTGTTTAGCAAATTACATTATCAGGGATTTTGAACATTCCATGTTCTATTCTTTTAATAGATACTCAATATCTGTTGAATTAAATTAAATTAAATTAAATGGTTCAGGTGAATGGAGTTCTTTTTATTTTTTAACAGGTTTTAAAGATAATTATAAAAATATTTCAAGACTTAACATTTATTTACTAGTCTGCTTCAAATTGGTTCAGTAAAGTTCTCTATACTTGCCAGCAAAAATTATGAGACATTGAGAATTAATTCACAAACGGCATTGAAACTGGTTGTGTTACTTATTGTCTTGCCTACAAATATCTAGTCACTCCAGAATATTCTTCCAAATTTACTATGTACTTAATTTTATTTGCTTATATTGTTTAATATGTCTTTAAATATGATGTGCTGCCATATAATAGTTAATTCTATGTATCCCTAGATTCAGTTGACAAACTTCTTTTACATTGGATCTCCATTAAAAACCAAGAATCTGTGAGGTGCTGTGTTTTCTGGTACTCCAAAACTCAAAGGAAAGAACCTAGGCAGTATCATCATAGTAGACAGAGAATGAAGTGTTAGAAATATATGATGTGGAATTATAGTTAACGCATACCATAGCCCTATCACCTTGACTATGTGCCAGTCTGTGTTATTTATAGTTCTTCCGATATATTCAAAATTAAACTATATTAGTGCTTCTATATTTTTTCATTATACGGCACACAGAAAATGACAACATTCCTACACCATAACGATGTAAACTGGAGAGACATTTTATTTATGTATCTGAGTACACACATACACACATTTAATACATGTGAAGTAAAATTAAAATTGGCTCCTGCTAAAACATCTGTATTGCCTCACTGCCATCTCCTTCACCTCCTCACTTTCACCTGCACACCATGCTTCTTGTATACTTTTGTTACTCTCCCAGCATCTCATCAGTCCTATTGTACACATTGGGTAGCTGGGCTTTACGCAGCCTCAGTTAAGATAGATGTTCAGATTGAAGAGCCCCTGTTTGGCCTTGCTAATTGTATAGGAGGGTAGAAAATGCAGGATGTTACTCATAGTGCTTACCACCTATTGGTCATGAGTTTTGTTTTCAGACTCTTCTAATCATGCTGTCCTTGAAAGAGACTTATATAAAATTGTTTACAAAGATATCAGGCCAAGGATCTCCAGGCACCCCAGAGTCTACCTTGTCTCTGAGAGTCTTGAGGGAACCAATGTCTTACAGCATAGCTATAACCCCTTCATGGTATACCCATAAAGAAGTTCTGAATTATTCAATGGCAGAAATTACTTTGTATTCTGAATAGACTATTTTGCTGTACTCCATGCATTATAACAAGAAGAATTTTGGGGAAATTCAAATATATGATACTTGTAAGATGTCATCAAATTCCTATGACTTCAATTAAATATAATTGTCAGGGTAGGGCAACGAAGTCAAATTATTCTATAAAGTTTGCTTACCTGGAGTCAAATATATCCTTATCCATTCAGATGTCTTAAAAAAAAAATAACAACTTGAAACAAAACACATCAAAGCAAACCAAATAGAATTCACTAGTGAGTCATATTAAGTTTACTAACGACAAATGTGTATACCCTATCTCCTGAAATAGTGTGATTTTAATTTTGCCCAGTAGTCTCAAAGCTGGCATTAGCTTTATCTACAAAATCTGTGTATTTATTTACAACGTATTTATGTATTCATTTACAATCTATTTATCTATTGCAATCATTTAAACAGACTTTTTAAAAGTTTGGTTCCAAGTACTCACCCCAGAAATCATAACACTTAATTGGTCTGGTGTTTGTCTTGGGCATAGGTATTATTGTTAAAACTTTCCAGGTGATACTAATGAGTAGCTATATCTGGGAATCACTGCCTTAGACTTTTATATTCTCATTCTCCTCTACCAAGCAACAATAGGGTATTCTCAGATCTCTTCTTGACTGAAGTTCTCAGCTTTTCTGGTTACAGGATTATTCTTCACATTCAAATGACACCCTTCTTAACTATGCATGAGAATGGCTTTTATTTTCTCCATATGTTAAACACTAACAGAAACCATCCCTGGAGACCAAGTAGTTTGCCCAGGTACAGCGGTGTCCTACATCCTATCAGCCCTCTGCCCCACTCCACGCACCATGTTCCAGCTAAGAAAATGTACTTTTCTAGTTTGAATTCTTGACATATTCAACAAAATAAAGTCTAACAATGAGCTTTTATTTTTTCTCTTTCCTTAACTTGACCTGGAGTGCCAGACAGGTCACTTACCTCCAAACGCACTGAAAATAGTAAAAAACAAACAAACAAAAAATCTATTGATTCTTTAATAATTTAGGTGTTCTTTTCTTTTTCTTCAAACATATCTGCACAAATCTCTGAATATATAGGCAAAAGAGGAGACTGGAGTTGATCTCAGAGTACAACAGAGCTTTTTCATACGTAACTGCTAAGTGGTTCTATAATATATAGACAAGATCAATAACAGAAATACAGTTGTCACACTTTCAAGACATCAGTTCTAAAAACCAAGCACATAATGCCTAACTTTCAATTACAGTTCACAATTTAACTCTCACACAGGAGACAGAGAGACAGAAGGAATAGAAAAAGAAATATTTTATAGATTTAAAATTATCAAAAGGGATACAATATGTGTACTTGTTAAACAATGTCCTGCTAAACCTTAAGAGTATGGTTATTGGTAATTCAAGTCAAATAAATATTGCACATAGTTTTAAAAAGTAATTGAACTGTTCTACAGTATGGTAAATCTATACTAGTAAAGTCCCTTACGTAGCCATGGAAGCCATACTCAGACTCTCAAAATTGTTTTTACACAATATTTTTACCATTTATAAAATCAGTTAAACTTAGAAGAAGGAAATGAATGTGACATATATAGTGAAAGAAATAATGTGAATATAGTGCAGTAAACATGTATATGTACTGCCTATTACAGCTGCTAAATGCACCCACACCCCAATGATGACATCATGAAATAAATAGGGACACGAATAAGCTACTTAAAATATTTACATAGTTTTAGTGTTTTCATTTATGATAATGCAATAGTTTCAGAGCAGAGCAGAGGACTTAAGGAAACTATAAATTATTGGGTTTAAAAGAACCATGTCTTCTTTTTAATATTTTTGATCATTAATTTTATACATCTTATGATTTGGGATAAATATTGAATGGTAAATAGCTATATCATCTATACGTGAAGGTTAAAAAATTGGCCAGTTATTTGTTGTACCTTATATAGTGTATAGTTATCCATGCTTTAAAAAGGTTTTATACTTATCAAATAAATAACTAGTTTTTTTCATGAGGCAAACAGCATCATCTCGAAACTTATAATTGAAGAGGGCTTCTTTACATTGTACTCTTGCATATAGGTTTATTTTTATTGCCATTTTAATCTTTGATTTATTAAAAATATTACCTCTATAACAATATTCAGTCTTGCACTCTATTCATAAGTTGAAATATGGGAAAAATAAAATGTGACTATAATGAATTATTTCTAATATTGTCACATTTCTAGTATTGCCTGTCATGTATAACTTTTCCTTATCTTAGAATTCAAATAACCCCATATGTTTGATTTCAATGAAGTGTCTAATTTTTTCTGATGTAGTAATGCATCTGTGCAATAAAACTGATAATTACATAGAATTATTCTTCATTGGGTAGAAAATAAAGTTTTCATTAACAATTGCAAAACGGTATAAACCATTGTATTGTCACTCAGAATTACATCTCCGTTTTAAAGAAGAAAGGACAAAACATCACTCTAAAAGAAACTGTTTGAAACTAGCTTTAAAAAAAGGAAACAAAACATCATGTTCAATATATTTTATGCCATTACTTCTATGTATGCAGGTATTTACTCTTTTCAGTCTGTCATTTGTACTTTTGTTGTTCACTGTCACATGTTATAAAGACATTGCTTTATATCTCTGATACTGGCATCTTCCCTGGGAAATGTTATACTGTGACACTAACTTGAATACACAGAGGCAGCTAATTAAAGATCATTTGAAATATTCCTGTTTCCCCGGGAATGTCCACATATGTTTGGACTAAGAAGACAAAGGATCTGTTTCTACTAGATCAAATTGTTTACTAAATGCCTTGACAACATAGAGTGGTAGTTTCAGGTTGGAGTCTATAAAACCATTTTACTGTATAAACTGTGAAATCTTTCTGAACCTTTTTTTACTTTCTCCCAAGATTAGAGATTTTGATTAGACTTTCTATCCATAATAACTTTTGTGAAAAAAAGGGCTTCAATTCTTACTTGCTTTAGATTGTGTGGTCCTAGGTCCAGATTCCTTCTGATGACTGGGGCACTTTGGGGGGCCTCTCTTATCACAATGTTGAATTTTAAAGAGAAACATTTAGTCATTTCTACTCTTAACATTTTTAGGTAATTTAAAATACATTACAGAAATTCAGAAAGGCAAAATGTCTGCCTAGAAAGAAGCCTAAACAGAAAGTATAAGTTACTTATCATGGGGTCAAAAAGATGAAGTACTTCGCTAAATGTTCCTTGAAAAGAACAAAGTATATCCTTTTCCATTGGTCTCTATGTCTATTTTTATGCCAGTGCTATAAGGTTTTGATTACTGTAACTTTGAAATATGGTTTGAAATCAGGAAGTGTGATGCTCTCATAGATACTTCCATAGATATTCTAAGGCAAGCTTAAGATGGAGTCATCTGTGTCCTTAAGTTTGCGTTAGCTATTTAGTCCTTTGTGATTCCATACAAATTTTAAGATTTTTTTTCTTTCTGTGAAAAATGTCACATTGGGATTTTGGTAGAGATTGCATTGAATGTGTAGGTCTCTTTGATTAATACAGACATTTTAGTACAGACATTTTAACAATATTACTTCTTTCAATTCATAAACATGAGATACTTTTTCCATTTATTTGTGTTTTCTTCAATTTCTTGCGTCAATGCTTTATAGCTTTCACTGTACTGTACAGAACTTTCACTTCCTTGGTTATTTTATTCCTAAGTATTTTATTCTTTCTGATGTTATTAAACATGTGACTTTAAAAATTTATTTTTCAGTTTATTGAGTGTAGAAATGCACCTAATTTTGTATGTTGATTTTGCAATCTGTAACTTTACTGAATTTATTAGTTTTAATAGATTTTTAGAGGAATTGTTAGGGTTTTATTTATATAACAGTCCCAAATATAAGATTTCTATGCAAGAGAGTGTCTTTGAAGAATGACAATTTAACTTCTTTTACAGTTTGGATGCGGTTTCTTTCTTTCTCTTGCCTAATTTATATGGATAGGACTTCCCACACTATATTGAATAGAAGTATTAAGAGTGAGTATCTCTGTCTTACTCCTGGTCTTAGAGGAAAACCTTTCAGCTTTTCACTGTTGAACATGATGTTACTCTGAACTTGTCACATATGGTTTTGATTACGTTGAGGTACATTCTTTGTATACCTATTGTGGTGAGAGATTTTATCATGAAAGTATGTATAATGGTAAGCTAATATTTGACAAGGACATCAAAAATATACAAGGAGGAAAGAATGATCATGTTAATAAATATCACTAGGAAAACTGAATATCCACAAGCAAAAAAAATGAAACTGAACAATTTTCTTACACCAATCGCAAAAAATTAATTCAAAATATAAGACTTAAATATTAAGATCTACAACCATAAAACTTCCAAAAGTAAACATAGTAATAAGCTCCGTGATATAGGTCTTGACAATGACTTTTTGGATATAACACCAAAGCACAAGCAACAAAAGCAAAAATAAGTGGAACTACATCAAACTTTAAAGTGTCTGCACAATAAGAGTGACAAAAATTCATATAATAAAAGGACAGCCTACTAAATGGGGGAAAATATTTGCAAACTACGGTATACACCTGATATAGGGTTAGTATCCAAAATATGAGAGGCTAATACAATTCAATAGCAAAATAACACAAATAATTTTATTTAAAAATATGGTCAAATGACCTTAATATATATTTCTTTAAATAAATCATACAATAGGCTAATAGAAACATGAAAAGGTGCTCAAAATCAAAAGCCATCAGGGAAATGCAAGTGAAAACAACAAGTTATAACCTCACACCTGATAGAAGGGCTATTATTGAAAACACAACAGGTAACAAGTGTTGGTGAAAATGTAGAAAATCCAGTCTGTCACTGATGGACATTTGGGTTGATTCCAAGTCTTTGCTATTGTGAATAGTGCCACAATAAACATACGTGCGCATGTGTCTTTATAGCAGCATGATTTATAATCCTTTGAGTATATCCCTAGTAATGGGATGGCTAGGTCATATGGTACTTCTAGTTCTAGATCCTTGAGGAATCGCCATACTGTTTCCCATAATGGTTGAACTAGTTTACAATCCCACCAACAGTGTAAAAGTGTTCCTATTTCTCCACATCCTCTCCAGCACCTGTTGTTTCCTGACTTTTTAATGATCGCCATTCTAACTGGTGTGAGATGGCATCTCATTGTGGTTTTGATTTGCATTTCTCTGACGGCCAGTGATGATGAGCCTTTTTTCATGTGTCTGTTGGCTGTATGAATGTCTTCTTTTGAGAAATGTCTGTTCATATCCTTTGCCCACTTTTTGATGGGGTTGTTTGTTTTTTTCTTGTAAATTTGTTTGAGTTCTTTGTAGGTTCTGGATATTACCCTTTGTCAGATGAGTGGATTGCAAAAATTTTCTCCCATTCTGTAGGTTGCCTCTTCACTCTGATGGTAGTTTCTTTCGCTGTGCAGAAGCTCTTTAGTTTAATTAGATCCCATTTGTCAATTTTGGCTTTTGTTGCCATTGCTTTTGGTGTTTTAGACATGAAGTCCTTGCCCATGCCTATGTCCTGAATGGTATTACCTAGGTTTTCTTCTAGGGTTTTTATAGTATTAGGTCTAACATTTAAGTCTCTAATCCATCTTGAATTAATTTTTGTATAAGGAGTAAGGAAAGGATCCAGTTTCAGCTTTCTACTTATGGCTAGTCAATTTTCCCAGCACCATTTATTAAATAGGGAATCCTTTCCCCATTTCTTGTTTTTCTCAGGTTTGTCAAAGATCAGATGGCTGTAGATGTGTGGCATTATTTCTGAGGACTCTGTTCTGTTCCATTGGCCTATATCTCTGTTTTGGTACCAGTACCATGCTGTTTTGGTTACTGTAGCCTTGTAGTATAGTTTGAAGTCAGGTAGCGTGATGCCTCCAGCTTTGTTCTTTTGACTTAGGATTGTCTTGCAGATGCGGGCTCTTTTTTGGTTCCATATGAACTTTAATGCAGTTTTTTCCAATTCTGTGAAGAAACTCATTGGTAGCTTGATGGGGATGGCATTGAATCTATAAATAACCTTGGGCAGTATGGCCATTTTCACGATATTGATTCTTCCTATCCATGAACATGGTATGCTCTTCCATTTGTTTGTGTCCTCTTTTATTTCACTGAGCAGTGGTTTGTAGTTCTCCTTGAAGAGGTCCTTCACATCCCTTGTAAGTTGGATTCCTAGGTATTTTATTCTCTTTGAAGAAATTGTGAATGGAAGTTCATTCATGATTTGGCTCTCTGTTTGTCTGTTACTGGTATATAAGAATGCCTGTGATTTTTGCACATTAATTTTGTATCCTGAGACTTTGCTGAAGTTGCTTATCAGCTAAAGGAAATTTTGGGCTGAGACAATGGGGTTTTCTAAATATACAATCATGTCATCTGCAAACAGGGACAATTTGACCTCTTCTTTTCCTAACTGAATCCCCTTGATTTCTTTCTCTTGCCTGATTGCCCTAGCCAGAACTTCCAACACTATGTTGAATAGGAGTGGTGAGAGAGGGCATCCCTGTCTTGTGCCAGTTTTCAAAGGGAATTTTTCCAGTTTTTGCCCATTCAGTATGATATTGGCTGTGGGTTTGTCATAAATAGCTCTTATGATTTTGAGATACGTTCCATCAATACCGAATTTATTGAGCGTTTTTAGCATGAAGGGCTGTTGAATTTTGTCAAAAGCCTTTTCTGCATCTATTGAGATAATCATGTGGTTTTTGTCTTTGGTTCTGTTTATATGCTGGATTACGTTTATTGATTTGCGAATGTTGAATCAGCCTTGCATCCTAGGGATGAAGCCCACTTGATCATGCTGGATTAAGAAAATGTGGCACATATACACCATGGAATACTATGCAGCCATAAAAAAGGATGAGTTTGTGTCCTTTGTAGGGACATGGATGCAGCTGGAAACCATCATTCTTAGCAAACCATCACAAGAACAGAAAACCAAACACCGCATGTTCTCACTCATAGGTGGGAACTGAACAATGAGATCACTTGGACTTGGGAAGGGGAACATCACACACCGGGGCCTATCATGGGGAGGGGGGCGGGGGGAGGGATTGCATTGGGAGTTATACCTGATGTAAATGACAAGTTGATGGGTGCTGACGAGTTGATGGGTGCAGCACGCCAACATGGCACAAGTATGCATATGTAACAAACCTGCACATTATGCACATGTACCCTAGAACTTAAAGTATAATAATAAAAAATAAAATAAAATAAAAAATTCTGAAAAAAAATAAAAAGAAAAAGAAAATGTAGAAAAAAGGGAACACTTGTACAGTTTTCTTCAGAAAATAGTACAGCCATTGTGAAAACAGTTTGAGGCTTCTTCAAAAACTTTAAAACAGAACTACCATATGATCCAGCAATCATATACATATATATATATATATATATGCTCATACGTGCATATACACACGCATGCACACACATATATATGTTGAACATGATGTTACTCTGAGCTTGTCATATATAGCTTTGCTAATGTTGAGATGCATTCTTTGTATACCTATTTTGGTGAGTGTTTTTTATCATGAATGTATGTATAATGGTAAGCTAATATTTGACACGACATCAAGAATATAAAATGAGGATACATATATATTCTCACACACATATATATGAAAGAAAAAATTATTTTGAAGAGATTTCTGAACTCCCATGTTCATTACATTATTTACAATAGCTTAAACATGAAAACAACCTAAGTGTGCCCATCAATGGACAGATAAATGGATAATGAAGTTGTATTTAAATAAAGAAAATCCTTCCAAATAACGAGACATGAGTGAATCTGGAAGTCATTATGCTAATAGAAACGAGTCAGGCATAAAAAGATGAGTTATGTTCTCACTTACATGTGGAATCTAAAAAAGTCAAACTCATACAAACAGAGAGTTCTAGGGGTTGCTAGGGCCTGGGGGGTGGGCACACTGGGGACATATTTTTCAAATAGTACAAACTTTCAGTTATAAGATGAATAAGTCCTGGGAGGATCTAATGTACAGCATGGTAACTATAGTTAACAATACAGCATTGTGTACTTGGAATTTGCTAAGAGAAGATTTTAAATGTTCTCACCATAAAACACACACACATGAAATAGTAACTAGGTAAAGAAATAGATGTTTTAATTAACTTAAATATGGCAATCATTTATATATATACGTATATGTAAATATATAAATGTATCAAATTACCACATCATACACCATAACAATTTTGTCAGTTAGACCTCAGTAAATCTATTGAAAAGGAAAGAACAAAGTAGAAAACAGTATACGATTCTAGAATTTGCCAGTCAGAAAGAAGTAAAAGACTTGCCTCAAGCAGTTGATAAAGGATAGTTGGTAGATCTAAGAAAATGGCCACAGTTATAAGTCCCCAAATGACCACACAGAAAAGGTTTTAGGAAATAAGATGCCTCAAAGAGTGACAAGGAGAATAATAGAGACAATGTCAGATTAAAATTGTATTTTACTAATCTATTATTTTGTATCTTACAGTATTTTCCCAACAATATTGTGGAAGTAAAGTCAGAAGTTAAAGAGTTATTTTAAAAAATTATTAAGTGGATGGAATCCTCAAACTGTTTATAAAATATAAGTAAAATGGAACTATGTCAATGAAACGTATTTTCAAAGAATGTTCCCTTCACCTCATGCTAGCAAGTACACTCTATGTTTAAACTAGAATAAACATATTAATAAAAATAGGAATTGTATTTGGGAAACTGCAACTTTCACACTTCTTTTACATTTTCAATTTTTTCTTTGCTTGAAAAGCAAAGAATATAGTTGAAAACAGAATTGTTAAATTTTGAAAGTCCAAATTTGCTGATCAAAACTTGTTAGACATTAATTTGCATTTTTAAACTTTACTTTTATTGCAAATTAGAAGGTAGCGGTTTTGTGTACTAAAATATATTGACTCAACAATTAATACCACATCTTGTTTGAGGTACTGATTTCTCTCTATCAGCATTCTGAAAAGTGTGACAAAAGCCCCAAATAAATAATATATGCAATAAAGACAAAATTACTGAACTTGTTAAAACATACTAAATTTACCTAGCCAAGTGTTTTTATTACAAAACCACAACCAAAAACATTTTAAATAAAATTTCTTAAACTATTTTTAATATGTCCTAGATTGGATAAGAGCTTAGGAGAAAGAAATCAGAGCCAAGTGTCCTGTGATTCATCTGTCTCCTTATTACTGGTTGGTGCTTTCACAGAAAAAAAAAGAGTCAATTCAGTCTAATTGCCTTGTAATCTTATTGATAACTAACTTCCTGTTAAATAGACTAATACTTGTGAGAAGGAGATTTCTCATATAGAAAATGTTTTGAGAAGGATGGCCCTAGTTTAGAATTACTATGACAAACAAACCTATAATCTATAGATTTATAAGGTATTGGGCAGGCATGGTGGCTCAAGCCTGTAATCCCAGCACTTTGGGAGGTTGAGGGGGGCGGATCATCTGGGGTCATGAGTTCCAGACCAGCCTGACCAACATGGAGAAACCCCATCTCTACTATACATACAATTAGTCAGACAAGGTGGTGCATGCCTATAATCCCAGCTACTAGGGAGGCTGAGACAGGAGAATCGCTTGAACCCGGGAGGCCAAGGTTGCAGTGAGCCGAGATCATGCCATTGCACTCCAGCCTGGGCAACAAGAGTGAAACTCCGTCTCAGGAAAAAAAAAAAAAAAATAGAGAGAGAGAGAATGTCAATATCATATAAGCTGTGAAAATCCTTGGGGCATAAAATAGGAAGATTTAATAAATTTAAATATTTCCGTCTGGTTAAATGGACCCACAAAACTTAGATACTTCATGTATTTTTCTGGGACATGAAGTGCATGTCCAATATGGGAAAGAAGTACCTGGGAAGACATACAACTTTCAGTGATCAGGGGTTCCACATAACTCCCTGCTCTGCTGTGTCCCATGACTGCTTAGAACCTTGAAATCCTTATCAAAGATGGATAATAATTATCTTTGATAATTGTCAAAGATTGATATTTAATAAGGTCTCTGATTCATGTGAATCTAATTTAACAAGGCAATCCTTTGTGTTAGCTCAAAGCCCCATCTCCAGCCAATACTCAACAAAACCTAGATTAAAAGGTAATAGTCTTATTTAAAATATTTAAACCAGTAAATTATATTAATAATCATATGGATTAACAATGATATACCCAATAACTAATTCCTATTTACCTTCAGTAAAGGAGACCTATAGATAACTCATAAATTCTTTAACAAATCAGAACAAATGTCCACATTACCTTGTGGAAAAAAATGAAGACCAACCAAATGAAAACAAGAAAAGTCTATTCATTCAGAGTGTGTTAGGCCATTCTTGCATTGCTATAAAGAAATAACTGAGACTGGGTAATTTATAAAGAAGAAAATAATTAATTGGCTCACAGTTTTGCGGGCTGTACAATGCATTACACCACTATCTGCTTGGCTTCTAAGGAGGACTCAGCAAGTTTTTACTCATGGTAGAAATTAAAGTGGGAACAGCCACGTCACATGTTGAGAGCAGGAGCAAGAAAGGGAGGGGAGGAGGTATCATGCGCTTTTAAAGTAACAGATATCATGAGAACTCACTAATGGCAAGGACAACACCAAGAGAATGGCACTAAACCATTCATGAGAAATCTGCCCCTACGATCTCATCACAACCCACCAGGTCCCACCTCCAACATTAGAGAGGATTACCGTTCAACATAAGATTTAGAGGGGACAGCATCAAAACTCATCCTTTTGTTTCCTAGCCCCTAAAATTTCATCTTCTCTCATTGCAAAATACATCCATGCCTTCTCAACAGTCCCACAAAGTCCTAATTTGTTCCAACATCAAGTCCAAAGTCCTAAGTCTTATCTGAGACTCATCTCCTTGTACCTATGAGCTTGTAAAATCAAAATAAGTTATTTATTTCTACGATACAACAGGGATACAGGCATTAGGTAGGCATTCCCATTCCAAAAGGGAGAAACTGGCCAAAACACAGGGACTACAGTCCTCATGGAAGTCTGAAATCCAGCAGGGGGCAGTCATTAACTCTTAAAGCTCCAAAATAATCTCCTTTGACTCCAAGTCTTGCATGTTTTTTGTTGTTGTTGTTTTTGGGTTTTTTTTTTTTGTTTTTGTCAGGGGTGAGTTCCTAAGGTCTTGGGCAGCCCCATTCCAGTGGTTTCCATGAGTGCCACCCACATGGCTGTTTGGGTTAGAGTTGAATACTTGTGGCTTCTCCAGGCACAGGATGAAACCTGCCAGTGGATCTACCATTGTGGGGTCTATAGCATGGTGGCCTCTTTCCCACAGTTCCACTAGGCAGTGCCCTAATGGGGACTCTACTGGGCCTCTGACCCCACACTTCCCCTCCGTACTACCTTAGTAGAGCCTTTCTGCAGGGCTCCGCTCCTCCAGTAGGATTCTGTCTAGGCACCCGCGCTTTCTCACACAGCCTCTGAAATCTAGGCAGAGGCTGCCAAGTCTCCTTCACTCCTACACTCTGTGAGCCCACAGGCTTAACATCACGTGGAAGCTGCGAAGGCTTATGCTTGTCCTTCTGGAGCAGTGGCCCTAGATGTACCTGGGGCCCTTTGAGCCGAGGCCGGAGCTGGAGTGGCCTGGATACAAGGAACAGTGTCCTGAGGCTGTGCAGGGATTAGCAGAGGCTCAAAGGAAGGCAGAGTGAGAAAGTTTATATGATAGAAAAATAAAGGAAAGAATTCAAGTGTACTCTGGGTGGAGGCTGTTGGTGTAAGAAAGTATGGGTGGACTAATTTGAAATAGGGCATCCTATGTGATTGGTTAGGAGTGCACATTTGGGTTTTTCTGCTGGGTCCTAAACTGATGGTGGAAACAATAATTAGGAAAACTTTCAGTTAGTGATTAAGCCAAAGCTTTTTGGGCTGATTATTACAAGGGTTATTGTTTAGCTTCCTGGATTACTGCTAGAATTGGTGGTCTTTTAACAAGATTGACTTAGAGACAATAGGCTAGCTTCCTGGACTGGCTACTTTATGTAACAGATTAGTTTCCTGGGCTGACGTTACAGATTATGGGTCAGCTTTCTATTTTTATATATGATCTGGCCATTGTCCACATGTATATCTAGTCTCAAAAACATTTCACATAAAATGCCCTATTATTCATCTATAATTACAAATTCACTAGACAATCTGTTAACTCAAGTGTTTCATTGCCTAAGTAGACATGAAGTGATTGATTAGTTCCCATTTAAAAAATCAAAATATTAAATATAAAATTATTCATTTTTCAATTTTAGATTCCTAAAAATTTGAACAACTGTCATAGCTTTTGCTAACACTGATAATTTTAAATATATTTTAGTTTTTCTTTTCATATATGTGAAATTTATCTGAAGCCTTTTTCTATCTTCTGAAATTTATCTGAGTCTTAAATAGTTAGTCTTCACAATTCATAGAACACTCCAGATGCAAGGTTATCTGACAAAGCATAGTATGATGTAAACTTGTTTATTAGAGTTATATAGTCATATTTATAGGTTTGGATTGTTTTCAAAAATTATATGTATTCCTGAATTTACAACCTATTGCTTTCTCAATGATTATTGTCCATGTGAGTAGTAGAGATGATTAGAGTAAGGTAGCCTATCATTTTAGTACAATTCTGTTTATATTTTTGTTGCTTTGAATATTCTTTGGTGCCAGTTACAGTGCACATACTTTGACAAGATTTCTCTGTGAATATTGTTTGACATAATGTATTCAATTTGATGCCCCAGTTAATGTTGAGTACAGGATATTGCATAGAGGCCATGATAAATTTTTAAATAAATTTTGTATATCCAGAGATTAAAATAGTATGTTGCTTTGTAGATGAACAATTCTATTTGATTCAATGGTGAAGATGTATTGTTAATAATTTTATAATGATCTATATATTTTATAAAACTATGTATGATTTAAGAAGAGATTAAATTCTAGGGTGACAAAATTAATATATATATGTATGTATACACACATACAACACATATTTTATGATGCTTATTAAAGATCATCATAGTTATAGGCTTAACTTCTGCCCTTTGTTGTTTGAGGAAAAATGAAAATTGATGATGTACATTTATAAAGGAGGGCAGTAGCAATTCGTCTAATCATAATTATTTGGAGGGTTTTGAAATGCTAAGATATAAGGTTTTTGCTTTGGTTTTGTGTTTTAGTCTTTGCAACTTCAGTCTAGAGTCTGCATCTGTGTACTGAACAAAATAAGGGCACCATAAAATGAGAAATTTTATTGCTAAAAATCAGTAACTGTCAATTATGACACAAAACAGAAGGTCAAAATAAAACATTTCAAGTAGCTCTTACCTTTGTAAATATGCTTCTAATTAAGCTTATGAGATTAAATTCTAGGGTGACAAATTTATATATATATGTATATATATGTATGTATATATACACAAACACACGTATTTTATGATGCTTATTAAACATCATCATAGTTATAGGTGTAACTTCTGCCCTTTATTGTTTGATAAAAAATAAAAATTGATGATATGCATTTATAAAGGAGGGCAGGAGCAATTTGTCTAATCAAAATTTTAATTAACTTCTTTGGAGGGTTTTGAAAGATTTTTGTTTTGGTTTTGTGTTTTAGTCTTTATGACTTCAGTCTTGAGTCTGCATCTATGCACTAAACAAAATAAAAAAGGCATCATAAAATAATGAGAAATTTTATTGCTAAAAATCAGTAGCTGTCAATTATGACACATAACAGAAGGTCAAAATAAAACATTTCAAATAGCTCTTACCTTTGTAAATATGCTTCTAATTAAATTTATCTCTATAATTTTTTGCAATATGCACAATTTTATGCTCAAATTTAAATTTAAACACAGGTACCGTATCTACATGTATTTACCCTATTCTCTACTTAAGTTTGAACAGCAAGGAAGCAAATTGTACTAGCTTTCCCCTGATATGTCTCCAAACTAGATCTTTCTTGATTTAAACATATAAGATCTCACTGTGATAAAAATTTGTCTACTTATGTACCAGTACCAAATCTCGGATCTTTTTCAACAGCCAAGCTTTCCTTACGTGAATTGGAGTATGGCATAATATGATCAAATAAAAATGTGAAAGGTTGAGAAGATATGCAGGTTTGATTGTCTTCACTATTTATAGGCACAACTAGACTAGCAGTATTTCTGTTTAAAGACTAGTCTACAAATTTTTAAATTAAAAGAAAATATTTCAACATCACAGTACAAGGGATTCCCAAAACATGTTCTGAAATTGTGATAAATGTGCATGGTATCTAATTGCTTTGGGTGAAATATCAATTACTTTTAATAACTGGCAGGGATTTAACATATTGGTAAATATTTTTATAACATCATCATCAAAGAATTCCAGAAAATAAGCAGGAGACTTCATATAATAAAATCATATGTAGATTTTTGATGTGTAAATAGAGAGATGACAGTATTTTAAGAAATAAGACAGAGGAACAAAGTAAGCATCTACATGAATAAACAATTACTCTAGTTCAGAATTTAGTAATTATACACTATAACTGGATCAATAGCAATGTTATTAAAAACAAAAAAGGAAACCATTATAGATTAAAAGAACATAATTAAGTATACCATGTAAACTTTTATTAGATCCTAATTTTTAAAAAATTATAAAAGGATTTTTGGATTTGGGGAATTTGAATATAAGCAGGATGTTAAGTTATATTGTCATCTCTGATAATTTACTAGGCTTTGATAATGACATCATAATTATGAAGCGGGTATCATTACTTTTAGGAGAAGCATGCTGTAGTATTCCATTGTAAAGAATTATGATGCCTGCAATTTTCTTTAAAATTATTTAGAAATCATAAAAATGTAATATTTATATATGCGCCCTCTTAGTGAATAGAGTGAAACACTCAGTTGTTCTTGTAAGTAGAGGCTATATGTGCTCACTGTATTATGTCACATGTGAAAAATATTTGAAATAGAAAACACTAGAAAGACAAAGACAAAAATGAGAAGAAATTAAGAAGAAATTAAAGAAATTAAGCTCCACTGAAGTGTCATCCTCTGAAGTGATGACACTTCATTGTGGGATCTTCAAATTAACTATTCCCGACCTAGGGGGGAATGGATGGTGATGAAGGTGGTGAATGCACACTAAGGAAGGTCTGAATTCTGTTTCCAACCATCCATCCGTCTCAAATGAGCCTTGACTTTCAACTTCCATGATCTGCCATATGCAGCACAAATTAAACATCCAGCACAGAAATACAGGATAAGAATGTGAGCAGGATGGAGGGTTATTTCACTTCATTTGTTCAAGGCACCTAAAAGAAATAGGGGACTTAAAGTAGTCAAATATAATTTCAGAGGATGAAACTAGCCTAAAATTATTCGAAGTAGCCCAAGACAACTTTCAGGAAGAGACAAGCATTCTGCTCAGATTGAGAAAATATGTTTATTTTATCCATTTACCCTGTATATTTGTTTCACAGCTCCCTGTTCAGATCTAAGAGAGCACTATCATGTCTAATATATATATAAAATATGTAATATTATATTATATAGATTTCGTTTGCAGTTTTACTCATTTAAATTAAGAACTTTAGAAGTTTTTTTGATGAACTAAATTATGACTGTTAGGGAAACATCAAATGTTAAACCTTCAAAACGTATTCACTCTAAAATAACCCAAAATGCCAGTTAGGCAAGAAGCTTTCCAGGTCACAGATTACCTGCTTATAGTAAAGACTTTGTTGATATTAAAACACAATTTTGACAGGGAAACTTGTGCCAGTTGACTCTTTTTCATAATTCTGTCTTTCTGTGATCTACAAACTTAACCCTTACAATGGTAAGAAAATTTCTTCTTTGGAAGAAATCAAATATCCCTGATTTTTATTCAATTCTTTCAACATGCCTTGTGTCACTGACTTTCCTGGCAGTATAGACCGTAAATGCCCAGGGTAATCCACAAATTATAGCTGTGGTCTGGCAGAAATTACTTAACCTTTCTGGGGATTCATTTGTTTTCTTATCAACAAAAAAAATTGAAACACCACAACCACCACGATAAACCATTTATTGAGCTATTATTTTGTATCAGGCAACATTCTAAGAAAATTACTCAAAATAACTCATGTAATATTCCCTGCTTCCCTACTTACTATTACGTTTTCAGTTGTCAGATGAGAAAATTGAAAAACAAAGTGTTTAAGTCTAAGGTCACAAATCTAAGAAGTGTTGGAGCTAGAATCCAACAAATTCATCTGGCTTCTAAGTTTATACTCTCAACATTTACGGTACACTGCCTCTATTATAAGCACCCTGGCTCTGTTAATGGTGGCCAAACAATTTTTAACAGATGAGTGCTATGAAATTTTACCTGTTACCTATTTTTAAGGCAAATGGCATTAGAGATACACTGATTGAATCAAAATGGTTAAGTTGGTTCCCCCCCCCCGCCCCGCCCTTTCCTCCTATCCTTGCACTGACTGGGACTGAAACCACCACAGAGAAATTGAGACTTTCTTGAACTTAGTTTGGTAATTATTTTAAAATATTTTCCAAACAAATTTAAGTTCACACTTCTTAGGCAACTAATAGATTGCATAAAGATGACTGTATACATTTTAAATTTTCCAGGTAAGTCTTCTATTCTATATTGAAATCACACTTTATTTTCAATGATTTTTCAATGATTTTCTACCATACTCTCTTACTTCTGTGGTAACATATCTCAAGATTAAAAAATGAATTGATTTTTAAATACTAAAATGAGAAAAACTGAATTCCTTTATAATCAAATTTGGAGATCATTTTGGAAGAAATGGGAGAGATCATTATCCATAGAAATACATATTTTATAATTAAAAGATTATTTGCTACCTTATGATTCTGTATTTTAGTTATATTTTTATGTCTTGATCTCTCCTTGCCTGAATCATGAATGTTTCTAAATTTTCAAGACGATTTATCATAAGGAAATGTTAAAAGGTAAAGAGGTAAAACAGAGACTCTACCAATAAAATACAGTATTTTTTTTCATTTTAAGTTCAGGAATATATGTGCAGTTTTCTTATAGAGGTAAATTGCATGTCACAGGGGTTTGGTGTACAGATTTTGTCACCCAGGTAATAAGTATAGTTATCAATAGGTAGTTTTTCTATCCTCACCGTACTCCCACTCTCCACCCTCAAGCAGGCTCAAGTGTCTGTTGTTCCCTTCTTGGGTCCATAGGCACTCAATATTCAGATCTCACTGATAAGTGAGAATGTGCTGTATTTTGTTTTCTCTTCCTGTGTCAGTTTGCTTAGAATAATGGCTTCCAGCTCCATCCATTTTACTGCAAAGGACATGATAATATTCTTATGTTCTTTTTTATGGCTGCTTAGTATTCTATGGTGTATATGCACGACTTTTTTCTTTTTTTTTTTTTTTTTTGAGACAGAGTCTTGTTCTGTCACCCAGGCTGAAGTGCAATGGTGCAATCTCGACTCACTGCAACCTCCACCTCCTGGGTTCAAGCGACTCTCCTGCCTCAGCCTCCTGAGTAGCTAGGATGACAGGCATGCGCAACCATGCCTGGCTAATTTTTATATTTGTAGTAGAGACACGGTTTCACTATCTTGGCCAGGCTAGTCTTGAACTCCTGACCTCATGATCCACCCACCCTTGCCTCCCGAAGTGCTGAGATTACAGGCATGAGCTTTATTTTTTGACTTTTTATTAACAGCCATTCTGACTGACATGAGATGGTATCTCATTGTGGTTTTGATTTGCGTTTCTCTATTGATCAAAGATCTTGGTTTTGTTTTTTTTTTTTTTTTTTTTCATATGCTTGTTGGCTGCATGTATGTCTTCTTTTGAAAAGTTTCTATGTCCTTTGCCTACTTTTTAATGGAGTTCTTTGGTTTTTTTCTTGTAAATTTTTTACATTCCTTACAGATTTTGGATATTAGACCTTTGATGGATGCATAATTTGCAGTTATTTTCTCCCATTGTGTGAATTTTCTGTTTACTCTGTTGATAGTTTCCTTCACTGTGCAGAAGCTCTTTAGTTTAATTAGACCTCATTTGTCCATTTTTGCTTTGGTTGCAATTGCTTTTGACATCTTCATTATGAAATCTTTGCCAGTTCCTATGTCCAGAATGGTATTGCCTTGGTTGTCTTCCAGAGTTTTTATAGTTTTGGGGTTTTTTGATTCTTTATTCCATCTTGAGTTGATCTTAGTAAATAGTGTAAGGAAGAGGTCCAGTTTTAATTTTCTGCATATGGCTAGGGAGTTAACACAACACCACTTATTGAATAGGGAGTTTTGTTGGTTTTGTTGAAGATCAGATGTTTTTAAGTGTATGGCCTTATTTCTGGGCTCTCTGTTCTGTCTCTTTGGTCTATGTTTCTGTGTTTGTACCAGTATCATGCCGTTTTGGTTACTGTAGCCCTGTAATATAGTTTGAAGTCAGATAGTGTGATGCCTCCGGCTTTGCTCATTTTACTTAGGATTATTTTGGCTATTTGGGCTCATTCAATATGAATCTTAAAATAGTTTTTTCTAGTTCTGTGAAGAATGTCATTAGTTTGATAGCAATAGCATTGCATTGGTAAATTGCTTTGGGCAATATGATCATTTCAGTGATATTGAATCTTCCTATGCATTATCATGGAATGATTTTTACATTTGTTTGTGTCATCTCTGATTTCTTTGAGGATTGTTTTACATTTCTCATTATAGAGAACTTTCACCTCCCTGGTTACTTGTATTCCTAGGTATTTTATTTTTTGTGTGGCTAGTGTGAATGTGATTGCTTTGCCGATTTTGTTCTCAGCTTGGCTGTTGTTGCTGTATAGAAATGTTACTGATTTTTGTATACTGATTTTATATCCTGAAATTTTGCTGAAATTGTTTATCAGCTGAAGGAGCTTTTGGGGTTTCCTAGATATAGAATCATGTTATCTGCCAACAGGGATAGTTTGACTTCCTCTCTTATTGGGATGTCATTTCTTTCTTTCTCTTGCTTATTGCTCTGACCAGGACACCCTATACTATGTTGAACCAGCAAGGTGAGAGCAGGCATTTTTGTCATTTTTTGGTTTTCAAAGGGAATGCTTCCAGGTTTTGACCTTTCAGTTGGCTGTGGATTTGTCATAGACGGCTTTTATTATTTCGAGGTATGTTCCTTCAATACCTGGTTTGTTGAAAGTTTTTAACATGAAGTATGTTGAATTTATTAAAATCCTTTTCTGTGTGTATTGACATGATCATGTGGCATTGGTCTTTAATTCTTTTTATGTGATGAATCACATTTATTGATTTGCATATGTTGAACCAATCTTATATCTCAGGGATAAAGCCTACTCTATTATGGTGGATTAGCTTTTTGATGTGCTGCTGCATTTAGTTTTCTAGTTATTTTGTTAAGGATTTTTACATTATTTTCATCAAGGGTGTTGGCCTGAAGTTTCCTTTTTTTGTTGCATGTCTCTGCAAGGTTTTGATATAAGGATGATGCTGTCCTCATAGAATAAATTAGGGATGAGTCCTTCCGCCTTGATTGTTTGTAATACTTTATTTAGGTATGGTGTCAGCCCTTCTCTGTACATTTGGCAGTGGAGGCAGAAGGTTGAGGCTGTGAGAAAGCTTTAGAATAAGATGAGTAGAAAATGACATCTTGACTAATCTTCATGAAGAGGTGGATAATAAAAGTCTGGTCCTGGTCCTTGTTTTTTTTTTTTTTTTTTTTTTTTTTTTTTTTTTTTTTTTGGGTATGTAGGCCATTTATTACTGATTCCATTTCAAAGTTTATTGTTGGTCTGTCCAGGAAGTCCATTTCTTTCTGGTTCATTCTTGGGAGGGTATATAAATCTAGAAGAAATGGATATTTCTTCTAGATTTACTAATTTGTGTATGTAACAGTGGTCATAGTAGAGTTTGATGGTTATTTGTATTTCTGTGGGATCAGTGGTAACATTCCCTTTGTCATTTTTAATTGTGTTTATTTAGATCTTCTCTCTTTTCTTCTTTGTTGAGACCTCTCAATGTCTTCCCTCTGAAGATCTGCTAGGAATGTGCCAGTCTTCCCAACATCCTGGTTCCACAGTAGATGTTCTTCCTGGCTGTGTCTAGTCAGCCATCTTGGAATAGGAATTGAGTTTTGCATTTCTATTCAACTTGGATCCTGTGCGTTTTCATTGGTGCATTTAGTCCATTTACATTCAAGGTTAGCATTTATATGTGCTGACTTAATCCTGTCATCATGTTGTTACCTTGCTTTTATGCAAACTTGCTTGTGTGGTTGCATTATAGTCACTGGTCCAGGTAATTACATGTGGTTTAGTAGTGGTTTGCAACAGTTTCTGTTCCCATATTTAGCAGTCCCTTCAGGACTTTTGTAAAGCAGGTCTGGTAGTATTTTATTCCTTCTACACCGCTTTTCTGAAAAGAGTCTTATTTCTACTTATAAATCTAGTTTGACCAGCTATAACTTTTTTTGGTGGAAAATTCTTAGCTTTAAGAATGCTGAATGTACACTCCCAATCTCTTCTGGCTTGTAGTTTTTCTGCTGACAAGTCTGCTGTTAGCCTGATGGGGTTCCCTTTGTAGGTGACCTTCCCCTTCTCTCTAGCTACCTTTAACATTTTTTCTTCCATTTCAACCTTGGAGACTCTGATGACTATGTGCCTTGGGGATGGTCTTCAGGTGTAGCATTTTGCAGAGGGTCACCGCTTTTCCTGAATTCAAATGCTGACCTCTCTAGTGAGGTTGGAGAAATTTTTATGGACAATATCCTGAAATATATGTTCCACATTGCTTGGTTATCTCCCTCTTTCAAGAATGCCAGTCAGTCATAGATTAGGTCTCTTTACGTAATCCCGTGTTTCTCAGATATTTTGTTTATTCTTTCTAGTTTTTATTTTTGCCTAACTTAATTATTTCAGAGAACTGGTCTCTGAGCTCTGAGATTCCTTTCTCAGCTTGCTGATTGATTCTGTTAATACTTGCGACTGCATCATCAAATTCTTATAGTGTATTTTCCAGTTCTATCAGATCACTTTGTTTCTTTCTCATAATAGCCATTTTGTCTATCAGCTCCTGTATCCTTTTATTGTAATCCTTAGATTCCTTGAATTAGCTTTTGACTTTCTCCTGTCAGTGAACTTTATTCATAACCATATTTTGATTCCATGTGTGCTATTTCAAACATTTTAGTCTGCTTAAGAACCATTGCTGGGGCACTAGTGTGGTCATTCGGAGGTAAGAAGACACTCTGGCTTTTAGAGTTTCCAGTATTCTTGCACTGGTTCTTTCTCATCGGTGGGCCTGGTGTTCCTGTAATCTTTGATGTTGCTGTCTCTTTGATTTTTTTTAAAAAAATTTATTCTGTTTGATCTCTTTGGGTGATTGTAGTATAAGGTGGCTTCAGTCGACTGGCTTCATTTCTGGAAGACTTTAGGGGGTCAAAGCTCAGCTCAGGACTCCTGGGCTGCATTTTACTACCCGGGGCAGGTATCAGGCCTCCAACTTTGTTATCTGGCCCCTCAAAGTTAGGAAATCTGCTGTGCTGGAAGGGCCCATTTGTGTCTAGACCACTGGTCAGCAAACTCCAATTGATGGTGCCAGCCAGAGCACTTCAGCAGGCAGTGGCATTAGGGTCCTAGCTGATTTGCACTTGCCAACAGCAGTGGCAGTGTTGTGGAGTACACTGTTGTCAGCTGTGTTGGAGTGCCAGCAGGTGCAGGGGTGCTGGCTTCTATGCAAGTGTGCGCAGCAGTGGCAGCATGGCATGAGGTGGGTGGAAGAGGGCCTGCCATCATCCGTGCATGTGTTTGCACCAGTAGCAGTGGTGGCACAAGGGCAGGGCTGGCAGGCAAAGTGCTGGCTGGTACCCTCTCTACATGTGTTTATATAGGTAACACATGCAGGGCAGGGGGGCAAGGATGCTCGCCTTTGTGGGTAGGTTTATGCCAGCAGTAGTGTCAGTGTCGGGGTGAGACTCTGGCAGGTGCAGGGTTGATAATGTCCACGAGCACCAATGCACTAGCGGCAGTGGTGGTACTGGGTTGTGTGGGGCCACTAGTCTCCTTGTCATGTCTTCATGTTGGCGATGGTGGTGCAGCATTGGAGGTGGGGTACACTCATGCAGGCAGCAGTGGCATGATGGGGTGCATGCATACATGCTGGCTGTCAGGGAAGGCTAGGTGAGGTTCACCCATGCACAGACAAAATAAAGAGTGACCATGGGCAACTGTGTGCTGGCAAAGTGGCAGGGGAGAAGCTGCATTCGGGGGAGGGCATGAGTAAGCTGGTACATGTCACTGGGGCTACCCTGCTGTAGCTCTCTGACATGTGCCATCTGCCACTGCAGAAGCTATGGTGTGGTCTCTATGGAGGCACCCCAGCTGAGTATCCAAGGCTGCACTGCAAGCGGGCATGGCCGGGCTTGGGCCTTCAGAGAGTCCAGCAGATGAGTGGTTGTTCAGGTTGGACCAGCTCCATCTCACAGACAAGATCACTGTGTTCTGTTCATGTCTGACAATCCCCTTGAAGCTAAAGTCTCCCAGGGGAGCAAGGCAAGCCTTTAGGGATGGGCATTCCTGGCTGTGCTCCACTATAGACACTCTTACACCAAACCCTCTGGGCTCCACAACAGCTGGAATTCTGTCCCTATTACCTTTCTAAGCAGCTCTCACTGCCAGCTCAAGTGTCCTGCTGCCAAGATTCCAGAGTTTCCAGTGAAGAGCAGTTCATTTCTTGTGTACTCAGCTCACCCATTCCTCAGGAGTGGTTCCGAATCCAGAATGAGTCCTGGTGCACAATAGCCCTGTTCAGGATTCCCAGCTTCCTCCCCTTCAGCCCAACATCTGTGTCTTCCCTCCATCCTCTCTCAATGCCCTCCCTCCAAAGATCTGCACAGAGTGCACCAGTCTTCCTGATGTCCCGATCCCTTGGTGACAGGCTTTCCTCCTGGCTGCATCTACTTACCCATCTTGAGAGTCTGAAAATTTTTTATATAATCTATTAACATCTTCTTTTATTTTAGTAAGGAAGACTTAAAATAGTTAAGAATATTTTTAATGGATTATTCTATATTATCCAATTAAGACCTAAAGCCAAATTAAATACATAATAAATTAATTCCATTTCAAAAAAGTTTGTATCTTTAGAATTTATCTTGCTATGTCTTGGGAAAATGTCCAGTATTTCTTAGCAAAGAAAAAATAGTCATGGAAATTGACTTTTATAATCCACCTCTCCAGGAGGATTAGTCAAAATGTCATTTTCTACTCATTTTATTCTGAATCTATCTCCTTGGCTTCAGCCTTCTGCCCCCACTGCCCATCTCTTACCACTCCTCATCACAATAGATAGTGGGCTAAGTCCCTGCTTGCTGACTATCCCAGACTTTCAATCCACAATTATCAGCCTCAAAAAATATTGAAATGTTTTAAAAATCTACATTGTAGGAAGGTTTTCTTTTTACTTTTCTTTTTACTTTTCACTTGGGAATAATTAACCTAATTTAAAGATGCTTCTTTCCAAATTTTGTGAAATAATTTTAGGGGAAAAATAAGTGGAAGAATAAATGATACACATTTTTCCAATTTATTAAAGTATGTTTCTTACTGACATAATTGTAGTTTTCACTACTAAGTTCATTACTCTACCACAGAGAAAGGAGTTTTGAGTTCTGTTAATACCTGCTGAGAAACATGTCTACTTTGGATATCATACATACATTCAAAAGTATGTCTCTCAAATTTTCCTAGTTTGAGATTTATACCTTTCCCTTAACTAGCACTCGAACTAACTACTATGAAATAATAAAAAGCCAAAAAAAAAAAAAAAAAAAAAAAAAAAAAAAAAAAAAAAAAAAAAAGACATGGATGATTTCTTCCCTGGGGTTCTTATGAAGGTTAAAATATCAATTTTTGTATTCCAGGAACTGCTCTGGGGATACCAGGACTCTTTCAAGCTTATACGATCATTCTGGATGAGTAAGTGCTTTTGTTGTGGGAAGGTGAAGTCTCACTAATATGTTATCTCTTACTATAAGCGAACTCCAAGATAACACAAGGGAAAGCCATCTTTAGATAATTCCTGTTTCATACCCACATATACAAATATCAGCTACTCTTTTCTGCTATTTTTGGGTGTTTTATTAAATTACTACAAAACAATCTATCTGGAAGTTGGGATTCTGCCATATTTCCTGATTCTATTGTGCGTCTAATGGGATCTTAATTTTAAATTTACTTGCTTTTTGACCAATCTATCTTGGCACTGTGCTTGCTTTTATTTATTTATTTTTAGTTATATTTCCATAAGAAAAAATATTATAATTACTCTAGAATATTTTAAATTTCAAAATAAGTTCCATTTCTTCAAAATTTACCCAGTATTATACTACAGAAACATATTTTATAATTCCAAGCTTCTAAAACTATTTATATATGTCAAATAGACAGTGATCAAAATGCTGTTTGAAACAAATAAAAATTCATCGTTGAAAAATAGTCTTATTAATTAAAGTTTTCTTTCATAGCTTATTCCAATTTTAAATTAAATCTATTGAAATCCTTTAATTGATACTTGAATTCTAATTGGCCATTAGTGACATGCAGAAAAGTCTTATCATTGTATGTTTATTTTGCATCCAGCTAACTTAATAGCCTGTCTTAGAATTCATCTTAGTTTTTCAGTTGATCTTGTACATTTTTCTAGGTAGATGATCATATAATGAGTTTGGTTATAAAGGTAACTAGCTTCCTCTTCCCTTTCCTAGTGCTGTGGTTACTTTGTTTCTGACATTAATATGAAAGTCTCCAACATGTCTTGTTTAATAGTATGGTTGTTACTACTCTACATAAATGAGATTTATCATTTAAAAAGTGTATTTTACTCACAACAGATGTTGAATCTTATGTGTCATTTAAACATCTAAATAGATGACAAATTTTTATTTTATGTTTTTTATCTTAAGGCTATGTGATGCAGGCGCAATTACTTTATCTTAAAACCATTTGATATGAATGCAACTACTACTATTGCACCATTTTTATTTCTTAATATAAAGCAGAATTCAGGTAACATTTTACTTAGGATTTCTGCATCTGCCTTTGAGAAACTGATCATACACACATAAACTTGTGTTGTATCTGTTGTAATAAACTTTCTCGGTTTTCTCCATTAATACTATGGAACAGTCTTAAGAATTGAAGCTTTTTCTCATTTTATTTTGGCAATGTAAGTAGGCTGATTATTTACAATTGAAATATTCAATGAGTGTATATATGTGTTTTGGGGAACTTTGTCAGAAGTTCCTTGCCCATTATTTAATACTACGTATGTCTCATACCTAGTTGAGAATTACTGAATACTTTAAGAGGTAGCAATGACAGGAATGTACTGCAAATATAGTTGCTATGGAGATACAAAAATAATTGAAAAACTACTGTGAAGGAACTAATCCTGTCACTGTCTGAATCTATTGTCTTTTGTTAGGGAAAAAATATGATGTCTTTTTTGTTATTATGTAATGATTATGACTCTGCTAGATTTTATACATCATCTTGAGTTAGACTTGTTCTAATAAATGTGTTTTATATTTCTAAATTTTATAATTATTTTCCTTATGTTTTATTTTTCCTTATAAATTGTATATATACATTTTAATGATACATGAGATTATCCCATATATTAATAATCACATCTCTATTATATGTTTAAAATAATTATTATATAGTTTTGTTTATTAAACTATTTGTATCTTCCCTTTTACTTTACTCCCCAAAGAACCAGATTTTGTACTGCTTAATATTATGGGTTCAATTGTATCTAATCCCCAGTGCCTTAGTATGTGATCTTGTTCAAAAACTGGGTCTTTATAGAGGTAATCAACTTAAAATGAGGTCATTAGAATCAGCCCAAGTCAATATAACTGGTATCCTTTAAAAAAGGGGAAATTTGGACACAGATACAGACATACACGAAATAAAGACAGTGTGAAGACACAGGGAGTACTCCATGTGGAAATTGCAGAGATTGGAGTGGTGCGTCTAGAAGCTAATGAAAACCAAGGATTGCTAGCAAATTACCAGAAGCTAGAAAAGAGACATGAAACTGACTATCCTTTACCCACTCATAAGCAGCCTACACTGCTTACATCTTGATTACGTATTTCTGTCCTCCAGAGCTGAGACTATAAATTTATGTTGTTCAATATTCTTTCCCATGGCTTCCTAAACTTCTATCTCACTTTCTACCAGTAATTTCCATCTTTATCTACATCATGGATTTCATTTTCATCAGTATCCATATTGCTGTATCCTTCCTTGCAATCTAATTTTAAATTTATCTATTTTGTTTTTATATGTAATATTTATCTTTCATATCTACTGTTCATTATATAATCAACCTGAATTCTTATATTTTTGTCTTTTTTACTCACTAAATTACTTTTTATTTTTAAAATGAATCAAAATTTTATATGATGAAGTACATAAACCTTAAGGATACAGCAAAATTATTGTTGGCATTTTTATCCATCCAGGTAAACAGAACTTATTTCATGGAGATAATTTTTGTTTATGTCATGACACGACAGCTCTAAAATTTTCTTTGTTGGTCATCAATAAATTATGTCTATGGTTTGCTTGCATAAACCCCTCTTTTGTTATTAACTTTTATCTTCTTTCTAGATCTACTCCTTTATAAATACCAAATTAATTCCTGTGATTTCAAACATCATTTACTTTAGGAAAAGTAGATCCTACTCAGATCAAAACTAGTATAAACTAGTGTGAACTACATATATACTTTAGCTCAATTTTTTTTTTTCCATTTACTTAAAATTTTCTGACATCTCTGTGTCTCATATTATAGGGGAATTTGAAACATAAGTTATTTATAAAGTCTTCTCCAAATTAATCTAAGACCAAGGGGGTCAGCAACAGATTCTAGGCCAACTTTAAAATATATGTACTGATTTTTTAAATATACAAAATGGGTAACGTTAATTTAAATGAGCACATATTAAAACATTTGACACTAATTTATGTCATGATTTTTTAACTTACAAAATTTTATCTACAGTATCATAAAATGTCACCTAAACTACAAAATTTATCTTTAGTACATCAAAGATATCTTTATGTTATTAAATATTAGTTTTGCTAACATGTGTAATCCTCAGTTATAGTATTCTGTGAAGAGTTAGTAAGAATATTTTTATGGTTTTATGACAAATTTAGGGTATATTTATTTGGTGTTATTCCTTATTTCTGGTTTTGTTTAAATTTCACGATTTCAAAAAATATAATTTTTTTCTGTGTTATTTTAGGAATAAAGTTATGCTAGGTTTTATAGTAAGTAGTGCCAAAATTTGGTGCTGTAAGATTATACCTGGTCTATGATACTTGATCTTTTAATCTTTATTTTAAAATTTAATATGTTTTCTTTCAATTACACTGTTATTTAAGCCATGCTATATTTGCCAGTTTCCTAATGTGATTATTTTTAAAATAGGTGAAAGCATTTGAAGAAAGCCAAGTTGTATTGAAAAAGCAATCTCATATAGGCAAATATGCATATGAAAATATTTTTATGTAAAATAAGAATCAGTTTTGGAAATGTAAAGCAAAGTAAAGCCAAACTAAAAGTGTGTGTGTGTGTGTGTGTGTGTATATATATATATATATATATGCACTGTAGTGGGTCAAACACAAAATATCTGTTCACAAAATAGCTGCTCTAAACAGAACTTAGACTAAGTTATTTTGGAACGCTTTTTAAAGCATGAACTTTATACTATAAATAAGAAGCCTCATTTATGAGACTGATGTAGTTTGGATGTGTGTCCCCTTCAAGTATCATGTTGAAATGTGATTCCCAATGTTGGAGGTGGGGCCTGCTGGGAGATGATTAGACCCTGGGGACGGATACCTCAGAAATTGTTTAGCACCATCCTCTTAGTGATAAATGAGATCTAGCTCTGTTAGTTCACCTGAGATCTGGTTGTTTTAAAGAGCCTGGGATCTCGCCCTTCTGTCTCTCACTCCCGCTCTTGCCATGGGATATACTGGCTCCCTGTCACCTTCTGTCATGATTGAAAGCTTCCTGAGGCCTCACAAGAAGCAGATGCTGGCACCATTCTCCTATAAAGCCTATAAGACAGAGAGCCAATTATACCTCTTTCCTTTTTCTTTTTTATTATACTTTAAGTTCTGGGATACATATGCAGAACGTGCAGGTTTGTTACATATGTATACACGTGCCATGGTGGTTGGCTGCACCCATCAACCTGTCATCTACATTACATATTACTCCTAATGCTATCCCTCCCCTACTCCCCAATCCCCCGAGAGGCCTTGGTGTGTAATGTTCCTCTCCCTGTATCCATGTGTTCTCATTGTTCATCTCCCACTTATGAGTGAGAACATGCAGTATTTGGTTTAATGTTCCTGTGTTAGTTTGCTGAGAATGATGGTATCCAGCTTCATCCATGTTCCTGCAAAGGACATGAAGTCATCCTTTTTATGGCTGCATAGTATTCCATGGTATATATGTGCCATATTTTCTTTATTCAGTCTGTCATTAATGGCATTTGGTTTGGTTCCAAGTCTTTGCTATTGTGAACAGTGCTGCAATAAACATACATGTTCACGTGTCTTTATAGTAGAATAAATTATAATCTTTTGGGTATATATGCAGTAATGAGATTGCTGAGTCAAATGGTATTTCTGCTTCTAGATCCTTGAGGAATCGCCATACTGTCTTCCACAGTGGGGTTGAACTAATTTACACTCCCACCAACAGTGTAAAAGTGTTCCTATTTCTCCACATCCTCTCCAGCATATGTTGTTTCCTTTTTTTTTTTTTTGGAGACGAAGTCTTGCTCTTGTGCCCCAGGCTGGAGTGCAATGGCACAGTCTCAGCTCATTGCAACCTCCACCTCCCAAATTCAAGTTATTCTTCTGCCTCAGCCTCCCTAGTAGCTGGGATTACAGGCACCTGCCACTATGCCTGGCTAATTTTTGTATTTTTAGTAGAGATAGGGTTTCACCATGTTAGCAAGGCTGGTCTCGAACTCCTGATCTCAGGTGATCCGCCTGCCTTGACCACCCAAAGTGCTGGAATTACATGCATGAGCCACCACTTCCAGCCGTTTCCTGACATTTTAATGCTCACCACTCTAATGGGCATGTGATGGTATCTCATTGTGGTTTTTATTTACATTTTGGTAAAGACCAGTGGTGATAAGCTTTTTTCATGTTTGTTGGCTGTAAAAATGCCTTCTTTTGAGAAGTATCTGTTCATATCCTTTGCCCACTTTTTGATGGGCTTGGTTTTTTTCTTGTAAATTTGTTTATGTTCTTTGTAGATTCTGGATATTAGCCCTTTGTCAGATGGATAGATTGCAAAAATTTTCTGCCATTCTGTAGGTTGCCTGTTCACTCTGATGATAGTTTCTTTAGCTGTGCAGAAGCTTTTTTGTTTAATTAGATGCCATTTGTCAATCTTGGCTTTTGTTGCCATTGCTTTCGGTGTTTTAATCGTGAAGTCTTTGCCCATGCCTGTGTCCTGAATGGTACTGCCTTTCTAGGCATTTCTTCTAATACCATTTCTAGAAGAAATAGAATTTCTTCTAGGATTTTTATGGTTTTAGGTATTACATTTCAGTCTTTAATCCATCTTAATTTTTGTATAAAGTGTTAGGAAGGGGTAAAGTTTCAGTTTTCTGCATATGGCTAGCCAGTTTTCCCAATACCATTTATTAAATGAGATTCCTTTCCTCATTGCTTGTTTTTGTCAGGTTTGTCAAAGATCAGATGGTTGCAGATGTGTGGTGTTATTCTGAGGCCTCTGTTCTGTTCCATTGGTCTATATATCTGTTTTGGTACCAGTACCATGCTGTTTTGGTTACTGTAGCCTTGTAGTATAGTTTGAAGTCAGGTAGCATGATGCCTCCAGTTTTGTTCTTTTTGATTAATGTTGTCTTGGCTATGTGGGCTGTTTTTTGTTTCCATATGAAATTTAAAGTAGTTTTTTCTAATTGTGTGAAGAAAGTCAATGGTAGCTTGATGGGGATAACACTGAATTTATGAATTACTTTGGTTAGTATGCCCATTTTTGCAATATTGATTCTTCCTATCCATGAGGATGGAATGTTTTTCCATTTGTTTGTGTCCTCTTATTTCCTTGAGCAGTGGTTTGTAGTTCTCTCCTTGAGGAGGTTATTCACATCCCTTGCAAGTTGTATTCCTAGGTATTTTATTATCTTTGCGGCAATTGTGAATGAGAGTTCAGTCATTATTTGGCTCTGTTTATCTATTACTGGTGTATAGGAATGCTTGTGATTTTTGCACATTGATTTTGTATCCTGAGACTTTGCTGAAGTTGCTTATTAGCTTAAGGAGATTTTGGGCTGAGACGATGGGGTGTTCTAAATACACAATCATGTCATCTGCAAACAGAGACAATTTGACTTCTTCTCTCCCTATTTGAATATCCTTTATTTCTTTCTCTTTCCTAACTGCCCTGGCCAGAACTTCCAATACTATTTTGAATAGGAGTGGTGACAGAGGGCATCCTCGTCTTGTGCTGGTTTTCAAAGGGAATGCTTCCAGTTTTTGTTCATTCAGTATGATGTTGTCCATGGGTTTGCCATAAATAGCACTTAATATTTTCAGATACGTTCTATCAATACCTAGTTTACTGAGAGTTTTTAGCCTGAAGGGGTGTTGAGTTTTTTCAAAGACCTTTCCTGCATCTATTGAGATAATCATGCTATTTTTGTCATTGGTTCTGTTTATGTGATGGATTACGTTCATTTATTTGCATACAGTGGATGAGCCTTGAATCCCAGGGATGAAGCCGACTTGATTGAGGTGGACCTCTTTTCTTTATAAATTAGCCAGCCTCAGGTATTTATAGTGATGCAATAATGGACCAATAAAGAGTCATAACTCTGGTTTCCCCAGGTCCATAAACTCATCAAGTCATTTTCCTTTCTGTAATCTCTAATCTCTCACATAGAGCTATGATCACTACACATAACTTGGAAGTATTGAGGGAAGGTCATATATGAATATACAGAAAAATAAATTATGAGTTTCTAGTGTATATAAGTATTTATTATTGTTGGTAATGTACTCATCTGCTGACTGCTGTATAAAAATGACAACTTTCTTTTTAAGCAGAGAAATGCTTGATATTAGAATGCCTATGAACAATGCAGGAAGAGGCAATTAACTGGGCAAAACGTAACAAATCTAGTACAGGGAGGCAGAGTGGGAAGCTATTTAACATCATTTGGTACTATGAATGCCAAAATATCAGTAATTATTTTATACCTGATAGTTAAATAGCAAACAATACAAAATAAATGAATAAAAGATTTTCTTATATAAGTACAGAAATAGCTAAATAAAAATGAAAAAAAAGATTTTCCTGGTTAATTAATCAAGTTTTTACCTTATTCTGATTATACAAATAGATCATTTATTTTATTATGCAGAATATATTTTAAAGGGGTTTAAAATAGAAACTATCATTAAATGTTTTATGACTTGGGAAATGCATGATATCACTAAGGCAACAAAGGTTACACAAATAGTATAAAATGCCATTTTTTATGAAGTCTGCAGGCTTCATTAAAAATAACTAAATATCACCTCTTTTATGAAATATTAAAATTTATGTTATAAATATATTTTTAGAAATTCTTCATAAGGTTATCTCCAATTTATGCTATTCTCCAAATATATATTTTTATTTATTTATATATATTATCAATTATACTAAAAGGATGATCCTTTCCAGGAATGTGATTTATTGGCATATTCAATCATGCTTTACATTTTCACCTTAAACTAATCTATAAAGAGATAGGTTTCAGTCAGTGAGCATTGAAAGTTCTTCATAATCTTCAGGGTAAAACCATTTATTGTTTCTCATGGCATGCATAGTCGCTGTACAAGCCTTTGTCAAAAACAAACAAAAAAATCAACAGCCTGCATTCTAGGCAAGACGGAGTAAGAGACACCAGATTTACTCTCCCTCTTAACACAAAAATAGATAGAACAGCTTTTTAAGACTTTAGAGATCAGGCAATAAAAAATGATAAAATCCTTGAGAGACAAGGAACACATGAGGTGAGCCCTATAATTGCCTCAGAGTACTTCTAGGAGCAGGGAGCAGGAACATAACAGAGTCTGTTGGTCTCCCTGAGTTGAGGAGATGGAACTGAGCATCTCAAGCCACACTAGACAGAGTACTCAGAGAAAGATATCTCAGAGGATACAACTGCACAGAGAAAAAGTTATGTTCTGCAGTGGGTCTTTTAAAAAATTTCCTCAAGAGTGCTAATACATGCATATACAAAAGCTGAGGAACAGAAACACCTAAAAGGTTATGAGGAGAATCTTTAGAACTCACACAGGGCCAGGAATAGCTATTCCCACCAACCAAAATGGAAAACTTCATAATTCATAGGCATTGGATAGAGTACTCAGCAATATTTTGACTCTGTAAGTAAGCTAGACTTTTATTAAAGTTGCCATGGTCTTGCCTAACAAAGCCTTTAACCAAGATCTCAGTGTATCCAGCTGTTCGAAAGGAAATGAACTATATTGCTGTACGAAGCTTAAGAATATGTATAGGAATACAAAAATATGCAGCACACAAGATGATTAATTTCATAATGACTGGCATCTAACAAAAATTTACTAAGAACACAAAATTAAGAAATGTTAATATAAACAGGAGGAAAAAGCCAATCAATTGGAATTAATCTAAATGATATACAGATGAAGAAATTTGTAATCAAGAACAATAAGACATTTTAATAACTATATTCCTTGTGTTTAAAAAGCTATAAAAATATCAAGTATATAAATAGAGACATAGATGATTTTCTTTAATGTGCATATTCAACTTTTGTAGGGAAACTGAAGTTTGAGTTTAAAAACACACTAAAAGACAGAAATTGCAAATTAGACATTGCAGATAAGTGAACTTCAAGATTTGCAGTACAGTCTACCCAAAGTGAAATACAGAGAAAAAAGAGGAAAAACGCTGACAGAGCATCATTGGGCTATAGGACAACTTCAAGCAGTTGAACCCACAGTTTCAAGATGTTCAGTAAGACTACAGTGAAAGAAACATGAAGAGAACTACACCAAAGCAATCAAGTTACTTAAGAACAGTGATAAAGAGAAAATCTAAAAGCAGTCAGAGAAAGCAGACATCTTATGTATAGAGGAAATAAGATTAAAATGAAAGCAGATTTCTCATGAGACACAAGGTAAGGGAGAATACAAACATTTTTAAAGTAATGACCAAGCACACACATACACACACACATGCATACAAAGGAAAAATCTATTAACCTCGAATTCTATATAACAGGCAACTATTTCTTTCAAAAATGAGGTTGGGGTAAAAATTTTTTGATATAAAAAAGCTAAACAATTTATCATCAGCAAATCTAAACTATAGAAGATATTAAAGCAAGTTCTTTAGACAGAGGATAATACAATATGTAAGTTTTTATCTATATAGCAGAATACAGAGCACCAGAAATATATAACTATGAGGGTAAATATAAAATGCTTTTTGATTAATACTTAATTAAATACCTTTAAATTGATTAAAACTGAAATAAAAGAATTGTGGGCATAGTTCGAAGAGAAGTAAAGTATACCATTGTAATATAGGTGAAGTACTATAACATCACTAGAAACTAGACTCATAAAATTATCATTAAGAAAGTAAAGCCCAATATAGGGCTTTAATAAATCAGCAAAAAAGAAAAAACAAAACCGTAACAAATATCCAGTCAATCTTAAGGAAGACAGAAAGGAGAAAAAATGATCAAAGAGTAGATGGTAAAGTTAGAAAGCAAAAACTAAGGTGGTATATTTAAAACAATTACAGTAATGTGCCATTCAAGAACAGTGATAAGTTCTGAGAAAAGTGTCATTAGGTAATTTTATCATTGTGTGAAGATCAAAGATTGTACTTACATAAATGTACATGGTATAGCCTACTACACACAAAGGCTATGTGGTACAGCCTATTGTTCCTAAGCTACAGACCTGCACAGAAAGTTACTGTCCTGAATAGTCTTGGTAATTGTAACACATTGGTAAGTAAGTGTATATCTAAACATGGAAAAGGTACAGTAAAAATATGGTTGAAGATAAAAAATGGTGCATCTCTGTATGGAACTTACCATGAATGAAGCTTGAGGAACTGGAAGTTCCTCTGGGTGAATCAGTGAGTGGTGAATAAACATAAAGGCCTAGGACATTAATATACACTACTGTAGATTTTATAAATACTGTACACTTAGTTTATACGGTTTATAAAAGATATTTTTTGGAGGTGGGAGTCAAGATGGCTGACTAGGTGCAGCCAGGATGAGCTTTTCACCAAGACACCAGACCATCAAGAAGACTGACACACTCCAAGAAGCTCTTCAAAAGGAAACCATTGAAAGTGAACAGAAGGAAGAAGCAGACCCTGGCTGAAAGAGGAGGAAGCTGGGAACCCTTCACAGGGATGCTGAGCACCAAACACCTCCTTGTGCCTAAGTAACTCCTGGGGAAAGAATGAGCTAAATAGGCATAGAGCACCCCACTGTTACCAAGGTCCTCTAGAATCCTTGCTGTAGGAGTCCCCACCACCCACATAGACATTTGAGCTGGCAAGGAGAGCTGCTTGGAGAGTTGGTATGAATAGGACACTGGTCTGCACAGAGTGTAGGGAGTTTGATGTGAGAATGGCTGTGGTGGAGCATGGCCAGGGATGCCCATTCCCCAAGGCTTGCCATGCTTCCATAGGTGACTTTGAGCTTTGTTGACTGTCGAACCTAGACAGAACAGGACTATCTTACCTGTGGGATGGGGACAGTTAGATCTGAGTGCTTCCCTTGCCTAACAGTCTCTCCCAGAGCCCCTGCCTGGTCACACTCACTTCTGGCATAGCCTCAGATGCTCAATTTGACCACTTTCCATGGCCACTGCCATAGTTCTTTCAACAGCGGATCTCACACTAACCATCAGAGAGCTTTTCCAGATGTGCCCCACCAACGTACACTTGCCCACAGTCTCCCTCCATTGCTTTTTTGGCATGCAAGCAGACCTCACCATACAGCTGCTCTGTCCCACCAGTGCACATGCATGCATGGTTGCTGCCATCATGTCATTACCAGAGCATGCACACAAATTAAGACCCCATTGTCACCACCCTAGTGAAGCACTTTTGCTGGCACCTTCCATTAGAGTGTTGTTGCCAATTAACTGGTAACACCTCAGTCCCTCTGTCACAGCAGGTACTTAACATCAGGGGGCTAGAGAACTGCAAGGAACCAAAGGCCTGTGGGACATGACCAACTCAGCATTCTACTGAGGCTTTATGATCAAACAGCAAACTGTTGATCATGAATACAGAATGTGGGCAAACTCACTTTTGTGCCTGCCCTAGAAGGTTTGCTGAGGGCAATTGCTTGCTGGTGCCAAGATCCTTGAGATTATCTACTGGGACATCTAGAGAATGTAGTCTTGCAAGCCTACTCTGGACCCAGCAGCTGACCCCTTCTTCCACTCCCCTTCTCACTATCTCTTTTGCCTAATAAATATGGAGGGCTGTGTAAAGCTCAGGGCACTTTTTCACTAGAGGCAAGGTGCCCCCTGACCCCTTCTTCCAAATATACTCTTTTGTCTCTTGTCTTTTATTCCCGCATTCGCCCCCTTTGTTCAGTCCACCAGTGATCATGGCAGGTTACATAGTGGCACCCTGAACAGCGACAGAATCAGGTGCTCAACACAGAACAATGTCATGGGCCTACTCCTAGGCCCCAGGAGTAAAGCAGGCAGCCCAGGAGTTCTGAGCTGAGTCCTGGTCCCCTGAGATCATTCAGAAATAAAGCCAGATGACTAAGCACATCTTATACCAAAGTCAATCCAGGACATCAAAGAATATAAAATCACAAAGCCCTATTTAAAAGACAGTAACTTCAAAGATTAAAAGAACATCCACTCATACACATAAGAAAAAAAAAAAATCAGTGTAAGAACTTGGTCAACTCTAAAACCCAGAGTGTCTTCTTACCACCAAATGGCTGTGCTAGCTCCCCAACCATGGCTCTTAAGCAGACTTAAATGGCTGAAATGACAGACGTAGAATTCAGAATCTGGACAGGAAAGAAGACCACTGAGATTCAGGAGAATGTCAAAATCCAATCCAAGGAATTTAAGGAATTCAGTAAAACAATATAAAAGCTGAAAGGCAAAATATCATTTTACAGAAAGAACCAAACTAATGTGATAGAGCTGAAAAGCTCACCATAAGAATTTCATAATTCTTATGATGAAATTGAAAGTGTTAACAGAAGAATACAGCAAGCCAAGGAAAGACTCTCAAAGCTCGAATATCAGTTATTTGAATCAATTCAGTGAGACAAAAATAAAAAAACAAAGAATTTTAAAGAGTGAACAAAACTTCTGAGAAATATGGGATTATGTAGAGACCAAACCCATGACTCATTGGTATCCCTGAAAGAGAGGGAGAGAGAACAAGCAACTTGCAACACATATTTCAGGATACTGTCCACAAAATTTCCCCAACCTTGCTAGAGAGGTTGACTTTTTAATTCAGGAAGCTCAGAGAACCCCTGCAATTTACTAATCCTTAAACAAAAGAAATTCTAACAAAGAATTTCATATACAGCCAAACTAAGCATCATAAAGAAGGAGAGATAAATTCTTTTTCAGACACAAGCAAATGCTAAGGAAATGTATTACCACCAAAACTGCCTTACAAGAGGTCCTTAAGAGGGGGCAAATCATGGAAGTGAAAGACTGGTATCTATCATCACAAAAACACACTTAAGTATATAGACCACTGACACTATAAAGCCACTACACAATCCAGCCTGCATAACAATAACAACACAATAACAGGATCAAATCTGTACATATCAATATAACCTTGGATGTAAATGAGCTAAACACCCCACTTAAAAGGCACAAAATCACAGGTTGGATAAAGAAGCAGGACTGAAATATATGTAATCTTCAAGAGACCCATTTCACCATGGAGTGACACGTTTAAGCTCAAAGTAAAGGAATACAGATAAATTTACCAAACAAATGAAAAACAAAACAGGGCATGTGTTGCTAATTCTCAGTGCAAACGAAACAGATTATAAACCAACAATAGGCCAGGCACCATGGTTCATGCCTATAATCCCAGCACTTTGGGAGGCTGAGGCAGGCAGATCACTTAATCTCAGGATTTCAAGACCAGCCTGGGCAACGTGGTGAAACCCAGTCTCTACATAAAATAGCCAAGTTTGGTGGTGTGCACCTGTAGTCCCAACTACTTGGGAGGCTAAGTGAAAGGATGGCTTGAGCCCAAAAGGCAGAGGTTGTAATGAACTGAGATTTCGCACTTCTGCATGCTAGCCTGGGTGACAGAGCCAGATCCTTTCAAAACAAAAACACCAACAGCAAACAAATAAACCAAAACAGTCAAAGAGACAAAGAAAGACAATACATAATGATAAAGGGTTGAATTGAATAAGAAGCCTTAACTATCCTAAATATACATGCATCCCACACTGGAGCACCCAGATTCACGAAACAAGTTCTGAGAACCTACTAAGAGATTTTGATAATCACACAATAATAGTAGAAACCCAAGTGACAGTATTAGACAGATCATTAAAGCAGAACACTAACAAAGATATTCAAGACCTAAACTCAACACTTGATCAAATGGACCAAACAGACATCTAGGGGATATTCTATCCAACAACAAAAAACATACATTTTTAATATCTCCACATGGCACGTACTCTAAAATCGACCACATTCTCAGCCATAAAGAAATTCTCAACAAATTTTTAAAAACCAATATCAGCAGGGTATTGTTGTAGCTCATTCCTGTAATCCCTGCACGTTGGGAAGCTGAGGCAGGAGGGGTGCTTGAGGCCAGGAGTTGAAGCCAAGACTGGATAACAGTGTGAGATCCTGTCTTTACAAATATTTCAAAAATTACCAGTATATGTGGCATGTGTCTGTACTCCCACATAGGAAGCTGAGATGGGAAGATTACTAGAAACTAGGAGTTTGAGTCTGCTGTGTGCCATGATCATGCCACTGCACACCAGTTTGGGCTACAGAGGCAAATCCTGTCTTTAAAAGCAAACAAACAAACAGAAGAATCATTCCATCCACAGTCTCCACAACACAATAAAGATAGAAATCATTCTCAGCAAACTATTGCAAGGACAAAAAAACAAACATTACATGTTCTCACTCATAGGTGGGAATTGAACAATGATAACACTTGGACATAGGAAGGGAACATCACACACTGGCGCCTGTCATGGGGTGAAGGGAGGGAGGAGGGATAGCATTAGGAGATATATCTAATGTAAATGACAAGTTAATGGGTGCAGCACACCAACATGGCACATGTATACATATGTAGCAAACCTGCATGTTGTGCACATGCACCCTAGAAGTATAATAATAAAAAAACAGAAATCAATACCAAAAACATCTCTCAAAACCATACGAGTACAGAAAAATTAAACAGACTGCCCCTAAACAGCTTTTAGGCAAACAATGAAATTAAGGCAGAAATCAAGAAATTCTCTGAAACTACTGAAAACAAAAATACAACATATCAGAATTTCTGGGACACAGCTAAATCAGTGTTAAGTGGAAAGTTTATAGCACTAAACATCCACATCAAAAAGTTACAAACAGTCCCAAATTATCAACTTAATCACACCTAAAGGAACTGGAAAAACAAGAGAAAACCAACCACAACACTAGCAGAAGGAAAGAAATAAAAACAGAACTGAACTGAACAAACACGAAATGTAAAAAACCATACAGAAGGTCAATGACAGCAAAAGTTGGTTCTTTGAAAATTAGATTGATAGACCACTAGCTAGACTAATAAAGAAAAAAAGAGAAATATCCAAATAAACATAATCAGAAATGACAAAGGGAACATTACTACACCCCATAGAAATAGAAAAACCAAAGACTATTACAAACATCCCTATGAACACAAATTAGAAAACCTAGAAGAAATGGATGAATTCCTAGAAAGATACAATCTCCCAAGACTGAACCAGGAAGAAATTGAAACTGTGAACAGACCAATAATGGGCTCTGAAAATGAATCAGTAAACAAAATCTACCAAGCATAAAAAGCCCTAGCCCAGACAGAATTCACAGCCAAAATCTCCCAGCTGTATAAAGAAGAGATAGATAGTACTAACCATACTGAAACTATTCCAAAATACTGAGGAGAAGCTCCTCTCTAACTCATTTTATGAAGCCAGTATCATACTGACACCAAAACCTGGCAGAGACAAAACAAACAAAAAAAACAATAGGCCAATATCCCTGATGAACATAGATGCAAAAATCCTCAGTGAAATACTACTAAACCAAATCCAGCAGCACAACAAAAAACAAATCCACCACAATCAAGTAGGCTTTATTCCTGTGATGCAATGTTAACATACATAAATTAATAAATATAAGTCATTGCATAAACACATCTAAAAGCAAAAACCACACAAAGTCATCTCACTAGATTCACAAATGCTTTTGATAAAATTCAACATCTTTTCATGTAAAAAGCCTCAACAAAGTAGGTATCAGAGGAACATACCTCAAAATAATAAGAGCCATCTATGATAAACCCACGGTCAATGTCATACAGAACAGGCAAAAGCGAGAAGCATTCCCCTTGAGAACTGAAACAAGACAAGGATGCTTGCTCTCTTGACTTCTTTTCAACATAGTTCTGGAAGACCCAGCCGCAGCAATCAGGCAAAAGAAATAGGGAGAATCCAAATAGGAAGACAGGAATTTAAACTATCTCTCTTTACTGACAATGTGATTGTATACTGAGAAAATCCCATAGTCCTTGCTCAAAGATGCCTAGATCTGATAAACAACTTCAACAAAGTTTCAGGATAAAAAAATCAATATACAGAAACCAGTAGCATTTCTATACAGCAATAACATCCAAGGTGAGAGTCAAATCAAGAGCACAATCCCATTCACAATAGCCATAACAAGAATAAAATACCTACAAATATGCCAGTCAGGAAGGTGAAAGACCTCTATAATGAGAATTACAAAACATTATTCAAAGAAATCAGAGATGGCATTAGAAATGGAAAAACATTCCATGCTCATGCATAGGAAGAATCAATATTGTTAAAATGGCTATACTGCCAAAAGTAATTTACAAATTCAATTCTTTTCCTATAAAACTACCAATGACATTTGTCACAGAATTAGAAAAAAACTTCTAAAATTCAAAAGGAACCCAAAAAGTGCCTGAATAGCCAAATAAATCCTAAGCAGAAAGAACAAAACTAGAGGCATCACCCTATCTGACTTCAAGCTACACTACAAGGATACAGTAAATGAAACAACATGGTACTAGTATAAAAACAGACATATAGACCAATGAAATAGGTTAGACAAGCCAAAAATAAAGCCACATACCTGTAACCATCTGAACTTTGACAGGGTCAACAATAACAAACAATGGGGAAAGGACTCTCTATTCAATGAATGGTGCTGGGATAACTAGCTAACCATATACTGAAAATTGAAACTGGACCCTTTCCTTACATCATACCCCCCCCCACACACACACACACATCAACTCAAATAAATTAAAGACTTAAATGTAAAAGCAAAAACGATACAAACCCCAGAATAACAACTACAAAATACCATTCTGAACATAGGTCTTAGCAAAGATTTTATGATGAAGACTCCAAAAGCAACAAAAACAAAAATCGACAACTGGGACCTAATTAAACTAAAGAACTTCCACACAGCAAAAGAAACTATCAACAGAGCATACAGGCAATCTACAGAATGACAACAAATATTTACAAACTATGCACTCATCAAACATATATCAAAAATCTATAATGAGCTTAAAGAAATCAACAAACACAAAAATGAATATCCCCATTTAAAAAATGGGCAAAGGACATGAACAGACACTTATCAAAAGAAGCATACAAGTTGCCAACAAACAAGAAAAAATGCTCAAACTCCCTAATCATTAGAGAAACACAAATGAAAACCACCACAGGATATCATCTCACCCTAGTAAGAACAAATATCAAAAAATATCAAAATATCAAAAAATATTTAAAAAAAAACGCTTGCAAGATTGCAGAGAAAAGGGAATGCTCACACCCTGCTTGTGGGAGTGTAAATTATTTCCGTCATGGTGGAATTAGTTTGATTTCTCTAAGAACTTGAAAGAGAGCTACCATTTGACTCAGCAATGCAATTATTGGGTATATATCCAAAGTAATATAAATCATTCCACCATAAAGACACATGCACTAATATGTTCATTGCAGCACTATTCACAATAGCAAAGACACGCAATCAACCTAGGTGAACATCAGTGGTGGAGTAAAGCAAATATGGTGTGTGTGTGTGTATATATATATATATATACCATGCATATATATATGTATATACCATGCATATATATATATACACCATGCAGTACTGTACAGCCATAAAAGAGATCAAAATCATTTCCTTTGCAGGAACATGGATGGAACTGGAAGCCATTATCCTAAGCAAATTGATGCAGAAACAGAAAACCAAATACCCCTTATTCTCACTTATAAATGGCAGCTAAACTTTGCACAAAAAGGAAAGAAGGAATAGACACCAGGGTCTACTTGAAGGTAGAGGGTCCAAGGAGGGTTAGGATCCAAAAAATACCTATCAGATACTATGCTTACTACCTAGTTGAATAGATAATTTGTACACCATACCCCATCAGTGTCCAATTTACCCATGTAACAAACCTGCACATGCACCCACTGAACCTTAACTAAAAGTTGGAAAGCACAAAACTAAAAAATAAAAAATGTTTTTCTTTCTTCAACAATAAATTAACCTTAGCTTATTGTAACTCTTTTTCTTTATAAACTTTTTAATTTTTTTAACTTTTTGACTTTTTAAATAATACTTAGTTTAAAATACACATTTTACAGGTAAGCAAAAATATTCTCTATTACTTTCTAACCTTTTTTTGTTAAAAGCTAAGACAGAAACACTTATATTAGCCTAGGCCGACACAAGTTAAGAATCTCTAATATGACTATCTTTCATGTACTCATCTTGCTCCACTAGAAGATCTTCAGGGGTGATAATACACATGGAACTATGATTTCCTATGATAACAATGCCATCTTCTGGAAACCTCCTGAAGGAACTAAGTGCCTGAGGCAGTTAACTTTTTTTTTGTAAGTACAGGAGTATACTCTAAAGTTACAATACAAAGTATAGTATAGTATAGTATAGACCATTAACATAGTCATTTATCAAGTACCATGTACATTACATAATTTTATGTACTACACTTTTATAAGACTAACAGCACAGTATGTGTGTTTCTACTGGCATCACCACAATTCATTGCACTAGAACATTAGGTGGCTACAGAGTCTCTATGCAGTAGAAATTTTTCAGTTCCATTATAATCTTATTGGGCCACTGTCATATACGCAGGGTCTGTCATTGAGTAAAATATTGTTGTGCAGCACATTACTATATATCGATAATCAGGTAAAATCAAAATGATCTAAACACTCTAATTAAAATAGATTGAGTACTAAAGCACAATTCAATTACGTACTTACTATGAGAAATCCACTCTCATTATAAAGACACAAATAGGTTAAAGTAAAAATGGTGGAAAAGGATATATAAAGATAGTGCTAACTCAAAGAAAATTGAAATGACTTTATTAATATTGCACAAAGTAGAATGCAGAATATAGGATATTATTGTAGTAGAAAATACATATTGTGGTAGACATAAAGTACCCAAACTCACTCAAAATGAAAAAGATCAATTTCATGACCCTATATTTATTATAAAAGTAAACTTTTAGTTAAAAGCCTCCCTACAAAGAAAACTCAGGCCAGGATGGCCTCACTGGGAAATTCTACTCTATATTTAAGAAAAAGATACCAATTATTCAAAAGGTCTTTCAGAGGCCGGGCGCGGTGGCTCAAGCCTGTAATCCCAGCACTTTGGGAGGCCGAGACGGGCGGATCACGAGGTCAGGAGATCGAGACCATCCTGGCTAACATGGTGAAACCCCGTCTCTACTAAAAATACAAAAAAATAAGCCGGGCGAGGTGGCGGGCGCCTGTAGTCCCAGCTGCTTGGGAGGCTGAGGCAGGAGAATTGCGCGAACCCGGGAGGCGGAGCTTGCAGTGAGCAGAGAGCGGGCCACTGCACTCCAGCCTGGGTGACAGAGCGAGACTCCGTCTCAAAAAAAAAAAAAAAAAAAAAAAAAAAAAGGTCTTTCAGAAGATTGAGTATAGAATATTTGTCATTAAAAATCTAGCCACAGATGTTCAAAGCAACCTTATTTTAAATAGTCCCAAACTGGAAACAATGCAAATGTTCATGGGAAAACAAATTGTGTTATATTTGTGCAGTGGAATATTATTCAGCAGTTTAAATACACTACACTCATAATTGCAATAAAATAAATTAACCTCAAAATAATGCTGTATGAAAGTCAGACAAAAATATTACATCTATATGATTTTGTTTATATACAATTTTAGGAAATATTAACTAATCTCAATGGTGCCTGGGGAAGGGAGAGGGAGCAACTAGGAAGATGTGAGGGGGTGGATTAAAATGGGGGCATGAAGAACTTTTGGGGTGATTGTTATGTTCATTATATTGATGGTGGTGATAATATTAACATATGTACATAGATGGCTAGATAGATGCAAACACATATGTGTCAAAACTTATTAACTGTGTACTTTATTGTATATCAATTATACCATTAAAAGGTTGTAAAATAATTTAAAATAAATAAATCAATTCCTGGCTCTCCAGGAAAATTTTAATTCCTAGAGATAAGTCAAAATATATATTATACCATATTATATATTATATATGCTTCTATATAGCTTAACAGGTATCATTATATAAGTATACATTGATATAAATATATATAAATATATATTATACATTATAGGATATGCAAAGTTTTTAAATAACAGAAATATATCCAAAAAGTATTCATGCAATTAGCTGAAAAATTATCATCTGAATAACTATCTGGAAATTATCTGAATAATATGCAGCATATAGCTGATTATCTGAAAATATTATAAGTTAACTTCTAAATGATATCTGATTTTTTGGATGCTGCCCAGAGAACCCAGACTCTTTCCACATCATTCACTAATGACATCTTAATTTCAAAGATTCTTTCTTCTGAATATGTTTAGGTCCTAGTGTCGTGGAAGAAAATAAGTTCATTGGTCTCCAGTAACAAATTACCTCCTGCAGCTTTCAAACTGCTCTACTCAGCAACATCACTTCTCCACTAAGCACAGCAGCTTTCTCTGTAAAGGGGCTATCACTGTGTTCTCTGCTAGAAAGGCCAATGTCATGGCTACTATTTGCACAGGTTGAGGTGGCTTCCCAAACACCAATGCTCAATGCTGCACTGCTGAGTACTGCTTGTGTGACACTTTCAATACCCCAAGTTTTTCTTCATTTTTCATACAAAGATTGGAGAAGTAATAATTTGCATCAGAGTTTTGAAAAAAAAAAATACTATAATACTAGCCATAGTAGAGGCCAACTTCTCTCAAATTTCAATCCTTAAGTAAAATGTATAGCTTCTCAATTTACTCAGCCACAATATGATTTCACCCACTTTATATAAACCAAAGAGATTTAAGATGGAAGGAAGAACAAATGTAGAGTAAAGATAGTAGATGTGAATTGCCAAAGGGCTATAGAATCAAAAGCATAAGGCTGTGGCTAAAGACATCAGAAAGAATGAGTTCTTCCAAAAATAAAAAAGAAGGCCAAGGATTTTACAAGATTCTCGCAAGTAAGGATCGGAGAAATAAAAGTAATCAAAAAAGGAAGTTAAAGAGTTCCTTGCAAAGTAATGCAACAAGCATAGAAGCAGAGGATGTGGGAAAACATTTCAAGTAAAAAAAAAAAGAACTTAAACAAAAATACGATTATCAAAGTATAAAAATAAAAATAAAGAGCAGAGGATTTTGAAATCAGATTGTCATTGGAGGCTTTCAAGAGAAAAAAATACAATGTAGGGGAGGGGAGGGGAGGGGAAAAGGGGAGGAGGGGAGAAGAGAGGGGAGGAGAGGAGGAGAGAAGGGAGAAGGGGAAGGAAAGGGGAAGAGACCAGGAGGCCAGGCACATTGGCTCACGCCTGTAATCCCGATACTTTGGGAGGCTGAGGCAGGCTGATTGCCTGAGCTCAGGACTTCAAAACCACCCTGGACAACATAGTGAAACCCTGTCCCCTCTAAAATACAAAAAAAATTAGCTGAGCATGGTGGCACATGCCTGTAATCCCAGCCACTCAAGAGGCCGAGACGGGAGAATCTCTTGAGCCCCGGAGGCAGAGGTTGTAATGAGCCAAGATCCTGCCACTGCACTCCAACTTCAACTTGAGAGACAGAGTGAGACTCCAGGGGGTGAGAGGAGGGAAGAAGGAAGAAAGGAAGGAAGAAAGGCAGAGAGAGAGAAAGGAAAGGAAGAAACATAGAAACATTGTATAGAAGAGATTTCACAGGGCATGAGTGAATGAGCAAATTGTCTTGTTGCAAATCACTCTTCTAGATATTTGAAAGTGAAAAAGAAACAAAGTAGAACAACAAAGTGGAGGAAGAGCGTTTTAATTTTTCTACATTTTTTTTTTTTTTTTTTTACCTATATGTGAGAGAACAATACATGCTTTTGTCACACAAGGAAGGCAGGATGGAGAGAAAATTCCTGATGATACAGAAAGAAAAAAAGTCAATAAACTGTAATGAGACCCTTTGGGACCTGGAATAGGATAGAACAGTCATGTTTAGTAAGAATGCAAATCTTTTCCTGGTCTTGATACTACTGCCACAGCTGTCATCACTAATGCTGATTCTAGTGTTGATAAAATTGGTCCCTTTTTAACTCAGCAGATCCAAGGTTTGTGGGGTTTGAACACATTAACCTGAGGGAAGGGCTCTATAAGAAAATTACAAAATTAATTATATAAGTGAATATTTATTTAGAATATGTAAAGGAAGTACAATAAATCACAAATTTTTAAAAGCTAAGAATGCCGTAAACATCAAAGTTCAGAAAATATATTATTATTTACAAACTTGGTGATATACTGTTTATTTTTGTGGCTTCATACATACTGTCTCTTCATGTCACAAAGATTTTGTTATATTATCTTCTAAAAAAGAAACAGGAAAATAAGAAATCAACATCAACCAAAACTATTTTGATTATTGTCAATTATTTGAAACTTTTCCATAATTTTTACTGTGAGCAATTGGCAATGTCACATCTGGAACATCCTTCAGTTTCTTGCTCCTGGAAAACTATCCAACCTCAGTCCCTCTTACGCTCTCAGTATGGCCCTTTATGGCTGACTTATGGTTGCAGCAGTCGGTCCAGCTGGGCCAGTTCCTTCCTTTACGCCCACTTCTCCTGTACCCTAACCCACAAGTCAGCCCTAGCAGGATCAGATAGTCATGAAGCCCAGAGCATAGTCATGGACAGGATGTGAAACAGCAGCACCTCTTTGGGCTCTAATTTTATTAGGTCAGGGATGGGGTCAAGTAGGCAGGTGGACAATGAATTTGGGAGCTGGAGACATTGCTGGCAACCCCAGGACCACCACCTGCCAAGCCATGGAGGGTAACTTCTAGGCTGAGGCATTGACCCTGTTGGAGTTCTGGCTTCCTCCCTAACATTTCATTTGGAGAAGAACTTTCTGAGCTTCATAAAAGGCCTCTACAAGGAAGGCATGACCTAGCTTAAGCTATATTAGGTAAAAACTGTCTCTGGTTGAAATTCCTATTTACTATAAGTGCATTGAGATAATACCTACACAAAATAAATATTCACTACATATTTATAGAATTAATACATTTAATAGATGGTAATGCCATTAACCAAGAACAGAACACAAGGAAGATGCCATGAGGAAAAACTATGAATTTAGTTTGAACCCACTGAATTTCCATTTCCTGTGAGAAAGTAGGTTACTGTATCTGCCACATACCTGGAAATGTGGTTCTAGAGAAGTATCTAAGATATAATTCGTAGAATACACTAGCACAGACATACTAATTAAAACTATGTGGATGAGGTCTTCAGGGAAGTGCAAAAAAGGGCCAGGCACAAAGACCAGAGACATAAGGAAGAAAAGCCAATGTTACAGACCAACTGGGTTAGAAGCATATGCTTTCATAAGTGTTGAGAGAATAATTTTTTAAAAAATATTTAATAAATTAGATGCAGAAAAGGATAAGGAAATAGGATTAAAAGTGCAGCCAATCCAATATTTTGTCAATAAAATCTAATCAAACTGATAATACTGAGGTCTATCATATGTAAGTCATGTGACTAACTCATTTCTCAGTTACCCTTAATGAGTTATTGTTCATAATTGGAAGAATAATATTAGGCTTTCTTCTGTAGTTCAAATGCATTCAGCTTTGGGTGGCCTGGCCATAATGTGCACTGAGTAATGAGGCTAGGATAAATGTTATCTTATTTGCTATGTGTCAGGGGATTAATTAGAAAATAAGTATATTTAAAATTGCCATTTGAAGGACTATAAAATTGAATATAATATTACCAAATATTAATTACCACTTTTGAAGATGTGTGTTTGTTAGAAATAGTATATTTTTCAGTGCAATCTCCTTGCTCTATATGCCTATATTTCATATTTGCTTTCCACTCCTCTCATATTCCTCCATTTCCCACAGAACAGAATATTTTATCTGCTAAAATATTTTCCATGGCACAGTCTTCTATAAACACGCACATACACATACACACAAACATAAGCATATATGTATATCTATTTTATATATCTCATTCTGAATAACCAATTTTTGTGACAGCATTTCCTAAATAGAAAAAAAAAATGCTTCTTCATTTAAGGAAAATAAGATCTGCAGTACATAAGGGAAGTAAAGGTTGTATTTTCTACAAATTAGCCCTTCTGTTTTGATGGTAAGATATTTTATTACCTCATATCTTCCAAGATTCCCTGTGACATCAGTTAAGGATACTGCCACAGAACATGATTCAAAGTTGTAAGTTAAACAACTTGATCTTACTTAAGACAGAAGGAGATTCATAAAAGAACTTTACTAGGCCTTTAGTAAATTTTCCATCATTTCAAAATAAAGATAGAATCAAAATGCCACGAATGTATTCTTTGAAGATAGATCTCCTCATTTAGATGGGAAATAGTGACCAGTGAAGCATTCGGGATTTCATTTCATGAAGACATTGGTAATGAAAGGGAATGATATTTTACTTTCATAATATTCTACTTAGGTCTCAAAGCATAAATTTAAAATGCCATAATGTTTGTTCTGTTATCATTTAATTAATTTTGAAAAAATATTTCAGGTTTTAAAATGTCCCCATAGCATATTAAAAAAATTCAAAATAGTCCTTGATTTGGCCAGTAGAAGTCCTGTGTCACCAAGGCTGATACTGAGGCTTATGAAAGTAGTTTTAAGCTAACCAGTTTAACTCAAATAAGAAAAACAAAAATGACGTACTCAACACCAGGTAAGAAAAACTGATATAGTTTTAGAAAGGTTGGCTATTTTTTTTATTTTCATATTGGTGTTTTAGTGTTTTGTAGACAGATGAATTTAGAACAAGGCTATCTATAATTTATCAAAATTGTTACCTAATTTATTTCACTGGAGAGTACTTTAGCATCAAGCAGTAATAACTTCCTCATGATTTCCCTAGCACCTGGAGCAGTATTTCATTCCATTACACAGGATTAAACATCATTTGCCCAAAATTATTGACAGCATCTCCTCATCCAAACCAGCTTTAGTGAACCACATCAGAGCACATGACAAAACTTTTTTTCTGAGGCTCTCATCATGTTAATGGTATTGGTGTCTGACAAGTTTTTCTGGAAAATGGTTTGTTATGTAGCACCTCCATAACTCTCAGTCCCCAGTTAGTTCTTCATTTATACTTTTTAAAAAATTTTTCAACTTTTATTTTAAGTTCAGGGGTACATGTGCAGGATGTGAAGTTTTCTTATATAGGTAAACATGTGCCATGATGATTTGCTGCACAGATCGTCCCATCACCTAGGTATTAAGCCCAGCATCCATTAGCTACTCTTCCTGATGCTCTCCCTCCTCCCACCTGACTTCCAACTATACTACAAGGTTACAGTAACCAAAACAGCATGGTGTTAGTACAAGAACACATAGACCAATGGAACAGAATAGATAAGCCAGAAATAAGACCACACACATACAACCATCTGATCTACAACAAACATGACAAAAACAAACAATAAAAAAGGATTCCCTATTTAATAAATGGTGCTTGAAAAACTGGCAAATCCTATGCAGAAAATTAAAACTAGACCCTTTTCTTACACCATATGCAAAAATCAACTCAAGATGGATTAAAGACTTAAATGTAAAACCGAAAAGTATAAAAACCCTAGAAGAAAACCCAGACAATGCCATTCAGAACATAGGCATGGGCAAAGATTTCATGACGAAGACTCCAAAAACAACTGCAGCAAAAGCAAAACTTGACAAATGGGATTTAATGAAGCCAAAAAACTGCTGCACAGCAAAAGAAACTATCATCAGAAGACACAGACAATGTACAGAATAGCAGATAATTTTTGCAATCTATCTTTCTGACAAAGGTCTAATATCCAGCATCTACAAGGAACTTAAATGTGTATATATACACATTAAAAAGTAGGCAAAGGACATGAAGAGACACTTCATTTATACTTTGAACTGCATGCTAATTGGTACTTCCGCTCAGTTGATTTATTCTCTACTGCTTATCACAACGTACTCTGCAGTCCCCATTCCATCTTAACCTCTTCTACGTGCTCAAAATTTTACGTAAATTCCCCACACCCTCTTGCTCCTTCATATTTCCTTCATTTTTACGTCTCTTGCGCACAAAAGCTGATAAAACAGACTCAGACCTTAGCATCCTTCCTTTGTCTTTTTTTTTTTTTTTTTTTTTTTTTGAGATGGAGTCTCTCTCTGTCACCCAGGCTGGAGTGCAGTGGCCAGATCTCAGCTCACTGCAAGCTCCGCCTCCCGGGTTTAGGCCATTCTCCTGCCTCAGCCTCCCGAGTAGCTGGGACTACAGGCGCCCGCCACCTTGCCCAGCTAGTTTTTTGTATTTTTTAGTAGAGATGAGGTTTCACCATGTTAGCCAGGATGATCTCAATCTCCTGACCTCGTGATCCACTCGTTTCAGCCTCCCAAAGTGCTGGGATTACAGGCTTGAGCCACCCGCCTGGCCCTCCTTTGTCATTTTAAGACCTTTTCACTCCATTGTTATGTACTATTGACTCCTCTTTTAGGCCCACAGCATCTGTCTCAACTATTCTGTATGGCTTTTTGTCAGCATTCTCTACAGGCCTCCTAATATTTACCCACATTTAGCCAAGTTTTAATTATCCACATCAGTGGCTCCCTACCACCACAAATGCCATTGTCACCTGAGGATTTCAGCAGGACTCATACTGTGACTAGACTGCTTGATTCCAGTGACTGTCATCCATTGTACATTTCAGAAACCAAGTCCAAACTTTAGAGCCTTCATCCTGTAAACTGTAATCATCTGTACCCATGATTTCAAATTCTCTTATTTCAAATTTAAAATTCAAAAACTCTCTTCTTGCCTCATGTGAAACAAGCTTCCATGTTTTAATCTCTGTTAGAAATAAATTTTTGGTGCCGCAGAAGAAATAGCACTCAGACAAATTTTCTCAGCAAGGCAATTTTACTTCTATAGAAGGGTGTGTCTCATGGATGGAGCAACGGCAAGAGCACACCTGAACAAGAGAACGGAAGGGGTTCTTATCCCTGATGCAGGTAGTCCCTGCTGCTGTGACATTCCCCTATTGGCTAGGGTTGGAACACACAGTCCAAGCTAATTCCAATTGACTGTTTTAAAGAGAGCAAGGATACAACCCAGAGTGGTGGGGTGAGCAGTTTTGGGGGCAAAGACAATTATGGAACAAGTGACTAAAGGTGACTCAGGTCAGAGCAGGTGACCGGGGTGACTCAGGACAGAGCAACTGACCAGAGGAACAGATGTGAACTACTGATTAGAACTGGCAGGAAGGTTGTTTACTGAAAGTAGGAGCAAGGAGATGAAGAGAATGAGGAAGTTAAACTTTAAAATGGAGAACAAAGAACTGAACATACTGACATACTGACTCTTAGAAGAGAAACTTAGAACTCACTGTATTTAACATCCCTGACAGACTTCTCAGCTGCAGGACTATTTTTCTCTCTCATCCTAAAACATCTCGGGTTCAGGAGGTATTGTAGGTATTCTGTTTGATTGCTGTTGCTTATTCCAGTGCTTTCTCCACTTGTCTTCTGGAAAATATCCTTCTCTTTTGATATTCAAATAATTTAGCTATACTTACTACTACTCTTTTTATTACCATTGCACTCATAGGTGAACTCTCCTTTTTGAAGACTTAGCTTCTGGTTTATAGATTTCCATTTTTTAAAATCTTTTTTGTGGACTTTAGCATCTAAAGCAGATGATTTTAAGAACACTGAGCCATAATAAAAATTCCATAAATATTAGTTGAATTAGGAAATGAATTAATCACACTTATTTCTCAGTATCTGTCCACCTCATTTTGTCTTCCTTCAGATCTAACTTAAATTTCTTGGTCTGCCTTGAAACTGGCAGTCTTTCTTGCAATTATCCTCAACTTACAAAAATCCTTAAGGTTTTGGGTTTTCTCTCCTTTCATCACACTAGCCTAGACACTAAGCCCAGTTGATCCCAACCATTTTTTCCTATCTGTGCAGGAATTTGAGCATATGAACATTGATCCTGAAAATAATATAACTACGAACTTATTTTAGAAAGTTATTACAATATTAATATTACAATAATTATAGTATTAATTACGATATTGATTACAGTATTAATATAATATTAACACTATATATATTGGCTAATGGTTTTATAATTCTCTGTAAATACTAGGGTTTTCAGGATTTAATTTTGGAATCCCTTATCTTCTCTACCGTACATTTTTCCACCAGAGAGCCTCATCAAACTGCATGAATTTAAATAACATGTATATCTTTAGGCTCTCAAATTTAGATCAAGTAATTATTCATCTTTGTTCTTAACACTTCTGCTAGGTTTTGTTTTGTTGTTTTGTGTTTATTGGTTTGCTTTTACTTTTAAGTTCTTAATTATTAAAATTAAGATATGTTATAATTTTGGCACATCACTTTATGCCAACAATATATTGCTTCATCATGAACCAGTAAAAATTGTAATTATTCACTATATAGAAAGTTTGTTTACTTGTAAACAGTTGAACTAGGTTTCCATTATAATGCTTTTAATTGCATCTTCTACCATAGTAATTTCTACATTTCTATGTTCTAGACATTTTTTCTTGTTTCCTTGACCAGGATACCTATATATGGTCAAAATTATTATCTTCAAAAAATTCAGTTCATAGATTTATCTGCAAACTCTACTGCTTTTTTACTTTGTTAGTATAAGTTTAATATGTAAATCATAATTCCCAGCTAACCTTAGAGATATTTATGCTTTATATTTTATAGCATCTTCACTTAAACACTTGAGCTATTTTATTATTTATGAATAGGATTGTAGAAGTATTAAATTGCCTTGTAGTATGGAATTAAAAGAACTAGAGAATCAAGAACAAACACATTCAAAAGCTAGCAGAAGGCAAGAAATAACTAAGATCAGAGCAGAACTGAAGGAGATAGAGACACCAAAAAAAAACCCTTCAAAAAAATCAGTGAATCCAGGAGCTTGTTTTTTGAAAAGATCAACAAAATTGATAGACCACTAGCAAGACTAATAAAGAAGAAAAGAGAGAAGAATCAAATACATGCAATAAAAAATGATAAAGGGGATATCACCACCCATCCCACAGAAATACAAACTACCATCAGAGAATACTATAAATACCTCTATGCAAATAAAGTAGAAAATCTAGAAGAAATGGATAAGTTCCGGGACACATACACCCTCCTAAGACTAAACCAGGAAGAAGTTGAATCCCTGAATACACCAATAACAGCTTCTGAAATTGAGGAAATAACTAATAGCCTACTAACCAAAAAAAATCCAGGACCAGATGGATTCACAGCTGAATTCTACCAGAGGTAAAGGAGGAGCTGGTACCATTCTTTCTGAAACTATTCCAATCAATAGAAAAAGAAGGAATCCTCCATAACTCATTTTATGAGGCCAACATCATCCTGAAACTAAAGCCTGGCAGAGACACAACGAAAAAAAGAGAATTTTAGACCAATATCCCTGATGAACATCAATGCAAAAATCCTCAATAAAATACTGGCAAACCGAATCCAGCAGCACATCAAAAAGCTTGTCCACCATGATCAAGTGGGCTTCATCCCTGGGATGCAAGTCTGGTTCAACACATGCAAATCAATAAACATAATCCAGTATATAAACAGAACCAAAGACAAAAAACACACGATTATCTCAATAGATGCAGAAAAGGCCTTGAACAAAATCCAACAGCCCTTCATGCTAAAACGCTCAGTAAATTAGGTACTGATGGGACGAATCTCAAAATGTTAAGAGCTATTTATGACAAACCCACAGCCAATATCATACTGAATGGGCAAAAACTGGAAGCATTCCCTTTGAAAACTGGCACAAAACAGGGATGCCCTCTCTCACCACTTCTACTCAACATAGTGTTGGAAGTTCTGGCCAAAGCAGTCAGGCAGGAGAAAGAAATAAAGGGTATTCAGTTAGGAAAAGGGGAGGTCAAATTGTCCCTGTTTGCAGATGACATGATTGTATATTTAGAAAACCCCATCGTCTCAGCCCAAAATATCTTTAAGTTGATAAGCAACTTTGGCAAAGTCTCAGGATACAAAATCAATGTGCAAAAATCAGAAACATTCTTATACACCAATAACAAACAAACAAAGAGCCAAATCATGAGTGAATTCCCATTCACAATTGCTACAAAGAGAATAAAATACCTAGGAATCCAACTTACAAGGGATGTGAAGGACCTCTTCAAGGAGAACTACAAACCACTGCTCAATGAAATAAAAGAGGACACAAACAAAAGGAAGAACATACCATGCTCATGGATAGGAAGAATCAATATTGCGAAAATGGCAATACAGCCCAAGGTGATTTATAGATTCAATGTCATCCCCATCAAGCTACCAATGATTTTCTTCACAGAAGTGAAAAAAATACTTTAAAGTTCATATGGAACCAAGAAAGAATCTGTATTGCCAAGACAATCGTAAGCCAAAAGAACAAAGCTGGAGGATCATGCTACCTGACTTCAAACTGTACTACAAGGCTAAAGTAACCAAAACAGCATGTTACTGGTACCAAAACAGAAAGATAGACCAATGGAACCAAATAGAGCCCTCAGAAATAATACCACACATCTACAACCATATGATCTTTGACAAACCTGACAAAAACAAGAAATGGGGAAAGAATTCCCTACTTAATAAATGGTGCTGTGAAAACGGCTAGCCATATGTAGGAAACTGAAACTGAATCCCTTCTTACACCTTATACAAAAATTAATTCAAGATGGATTAAAGACTTAAATGTCAGACCTAAAACCATAAAAACCCTAGAAGAAAACCTAAGCAATATCATTCAGGACATAGGCATGGGCAAGGTCTTCATGTCTAAAACACTAAAAGCAATGGTGACAAAAACCAAAATTGACAAATGGGATCTAATTAAACTAAAGAGCTTCAGCCCAGCAAAAGAATACCATCAGAGTGAACAGGCAACCTACAGAATGGGAGAAAATTTTTGCAATCTACTCATCTGACAAAGGGATAATATCCAGAATCTACAAAGAACTCAAACAAATTTACAAGAAAAAGCAACCCCATCAAAAAGTGGGCGAAGTATATGAACAGACACTTCTCAAAAGAAGACATTTATGCAGCCAACAGACACGTGAAAAAATGCTCATCATCACTCACCATCAGAGAAATGCAAATCAAAACCACAATGAAATACCATCTCACACCAGTTAGAATGGCAATCATTAAAAAGTCAGGAAACAACAGGTGCTAGAGAGGATGTGGAGAAATGGGAACATTTTTACACTGTTGGTGGGACTGTAAACTAGTTTAACCATTGTGGAAGACAGCGTGGCGATTCCTCAAGGATCTAGAACTAGAAATACCATTTGACCCAGCCATCCCATTACTGGGTATATACCCAAAGGATTATAAATCATGATGCTATAAAGACATATGCACATGTATGTTTATTGTCGCATTATTCACAATAGCAAAGACTTGGAACCAACCCAAATGTCCATCAATGACAGACTGGATTAGGAAAATGTGGCACATATACACCATGGAATACTACGCAGCCATAAAAAATGATGAGTTCATGTCCTTTGTAGGGACATGGATGCAGCTGGAAACCATCATTCTCAGCAAACTATGACAAGGACAAAAAACTAAACACCGCATGTTCTCAGTCATAGGTGGGAATTGAATAATGAGAACACTTGGACACAGGAAGGGGAACATCACACACAGGGGCCTGTCGTGGAGTGGGGGGAGGGGAGAGGGATAGCATTAGGAGATACACCTAATGTAAATGACAAGTTAATGGGTGCAGCACAACAACATGGCACATATATGCATATGTAACAAACCTGTACTTTGTGCACATGTACCCTAGAACTTAAAGCATAATTAAAAATAAATAAATAAATAAAAAATAAGTTAACACATGTTAAGTTTCTAGAACATTAAAAAAAAGTTTTAGTAAAGTCATTAAGATTTTAGAGCTTGTACTTCCTTTGGAAAATCGTCCTAAACACATTTAAAATCATTTCAAAATGAATAAATTATTGTGATTAAATACAAATAAGAATGGTATAAATCATGCTGCTATAAAGACACATGCACACGTATGTTTATTGCGGCACTATTCACAATAGCAAAGACTTGGAATCAACCCAAATATCCATCAGTGACAGACTAGATTAAGAAAATGTGGTACATATACACCATGGAATACTATGCAGCCATAAAAAAGGATGAGTTTGTGTCCTTTGTAGGGACATGGATGCAGCTGGAAACCATCATTCTTAGCAAACTATCACAAGAACAGAAAACCAAACACTGCATGTTCTCACTCATAGGTGGGAACTGAACAATGAGATCACTTGGACTCAGGAAGGGGAACATCAGACACCGGGGCCTATCATGGGGAGGTGGGAGGGGGGAGGGATTGCATTGGGAGTTATACCTGATGTAAATGACGAGTTGATGGGTGCTGACGAGTTGATGGGTGCAGCACACCAACATGGCACAAGTATATATATGTAACAAACCTGCACGTTATGCACATGTACCCTAGAACTTAAAGTATAATAATAATAGAAAAACAAATGGTAAATATGAATTGAAATGACCATTTTCATATTACGAGTATTTTAGTTAAATGTCCTTCATATAAAAACAATATGAACACTGAGGATAGTTTTGTGGCTTAAGTTTTCCTCCTAGCTGCATATTAAATGGGGTCAGTTTTGGCTTATTCCAATGTGTTACTCTTGTAAATCCACTTTAGCTTAAAGTGAAAACTCCGTAAAAGAAGAGCAGCACTTTTTTTTATGTTAACATAAAAGGAGTATCATGGGGCATAATGGCCAAAAACCAAACACAAAAAAAACAAAAAAAAACCTTGTCTATTTATTGGGAAACTATATGAGTGCATTTTATGATTATGAAATAATATAATTTGCAAGCTGTGTTTGGCAGCTGAGTTACATTTGAATTCCAAATGCCTCTTGAGCATCTTTTTGCAAATAAATACCATCTAAAAATATTTCTTCCAAGTTTCTAACAATATTTTTCAAATATGAGATCAAGAAACTAAATTTTTATTTTATATTCTGCAAAAGAACATGTTATTTAATTTTTCCTGTGAAATAAATTGGGAAGAAATAATGTATTTTTCAGAGCTTCATAAAGTAAAAATTACATGACTTATTTTTAGCACCAATTCACATTATCTATAGCTAGATTTTAGCTCAAACTGTTCAAAACATGAGAAGTCATACTGAAATTTGTCCTTTGAAACTTCAGGTTTATTTTACTCAGACGTTCAATTTTATCTGCCACATATGTCATGAATCTGCATAAAGTTAAGATTCTTTAAATTTTTTTAGCATTTTTCATTCTATTTCTAAAGATCAACAGCATACTTTAGCATATGAATTTGGCCAAGCATTATTTTTCCTCAGTGAAATCATCAAGTTTCAGCAAAAATAAAGTTCAATGTCTTGTGTAATGAAACACTTTTCTCTGTAACTTACTGCTTGGACAATGAAGTTGAAGGTGAATTAAAGACCTTACTACTTGCCTTTGAAAGTTGTTTGTAATTGTGAACAAAAGCCTATATCAGTGGAACAGTATTAGCATATACTTCAATAATTTGCTTTATTATTTTATTTCAGATTATTGCCTTTGAATAAAGTTTATATGTGTTCAATGACATCATCTTCTTTGGTGGTAATTTCCAAAGTGTATCAGCAAAAGAAGCACAAATATATTGTAATTAATAGTAAAAGTGGAGTTATAATTATTCTCTTTTAGAAATTTGGATTCTCAATTTACTATATACAATAGTCAATTCAACCTTTACTGAAGTCAAAAATTTATCATCAATGTATAAAATCTTAGCTGACTAATAGGACCCACCTTCTGTTGCAAACAAAAAAAAAAGGTTAGAATATGCATAGCCAATTTCAAAATTAAGAAAAGCAAACAGGCAGGAGACAAACTAGGAAGAAATTTTATCTAATGGTCTTTTATAGAATATTGCAACCAACAAATGTAGACCATTTTTTCTTTTCAAGCACACCTGAACATTCATCAAAATTAGTCATAAAGTAGGCCAAGAAATAAAGTTAAACAAATTTCAAAATAGTTACAAAGTTTTGTTTGTCATTATGTAAATATATTAAAGTTTAATAATAAAAATATAACTTAAAAACTCTATGCAATTAAAAATTAAAAAGAAAAACCGTTTTCAAAACTTGTGGAATAAAAGCAGTATGATGGAAAACCAATTTCAACTATTGCTTCTCCTAAGGAAAACTAAGTAGCTAGATTAAGTTTTTAAAGATGTAGCAAATATTCAATAAACTTGATTTATTTACTTGAAAGCATTTAAGATCTACCAAAATAGTGCAACAAGCTCCAGGAATGGACAAGAGCTCACTAGGGTAAGCACACAGATAGATCTTTCAAACTTGAGAGCATATGCTAACATTAAGGAAGCAGCTGAGAAGCTTAATATTAATAGTTCTTTATATGACTTTTCAGGACTGACAAAATCTGGGTTAAGAACTCTAGAAGAGTCACCATCAGTCTTCTGCTGTGATCCTATGGAGTTACACTCTAGGGATAGTGTAGAAGTAGAAGTCCATCTGTGTCTCAGAAAACCCTGAGGTTTAAACAATTGGTAATATGATCCTAGAATACCTGTGTTTCTAAATATTTGAAAAGGGTAGAAGAAAATCATTTTTGGAGGAAGATATCATCCTAGTCCTCAAAATATTTTGACAAATAATATTTTTAAAAATTAATAAACACTGCAAAGTCAAATAAAAAGACATACGAGAAGAAAAGAAACCATGATTCAGAAGTAGCAGGAACAATAGACAACAAAAAACATACACAGCCCTTCAAATAATGAAATGGTCAAAACATTATGTAATATAACTACATTATCTAAGCTCATGGAGACAAAAGCCAATTTGAAAATGCTGGTGTCAAACTAGAATCTATTAAATATGACACAGGATTCTTGAAAAATCTTGGAGAAATTGTACATCAAAAATTTCAGTAATCACAACTTAAAATGTTATAGAGAAGTTCTGGTTCTGACAACATAGAGAGGCCCCATTTCTCCCAGGTCCTGCCTGTCATAGGGAAAACAGAACAAACAAGCACAGGGAGTCTCTTAAATGTAGAACAAAGATGGGATGCCTAGGAACATTGGAACTTGAGGAACATCAGAGAGATTAGTTCCCTGGATTTCCTTGTTGTTCCCCATCTATACTGGACAGGCCTCTGACCCAGAATGAAACAAGCACAAACAAATAAAATTCCATGAAAAGGCTGTTCTCATTAGTTAAAAAATGAGAAAACAGTGTCTAACAAAAGTGTTTTTGTTTGTTAGCAATACCATCTTTATTCCTGTGAAACAATGAACAAACTGTGTGTGCATGCACACACACACACACACATACACAAACACACACAAATACACACATATACACTCTACCATGATTTCACTAGGACCAAGCATGGAGTGACTTGCTAAGTGATGTATGCCAAGCATGGAGCCACCTGCTAGGTGATGCCTGGCAGGTCTCAGCACAGAGCTAATTATCACAAAACAATAAATTATTCCAGGTATCACTGTGGTGATGGAGGTATGTCAATAGGACACAGAAAACAACTAACAAGCGTTCCCAATGGAACAGAAAATGGAAATTAAATGAAAACTAAGAAGATCTCAGTAAGATATGGAATTAGATAGTAACACTGTAGCAATATTAGTCTATTTTTTTAAACGGACCATACCAATGTTTGATATTAATAGGGAAAAATGTGTGTGTGATATATGGAATCTCTCTGTGCCATTTTCATATTTTTCTTGTAAATATAAATCCACTATAGAACACAAGCTTTAATTTTAAAATAGAACCAAACTGAATTTGTAGAACCTAAAAATATGATAACCAAAATAAAATGCCGTAACCAAATCTGGTTTGATACAATAATAGAGTGAAGATGAGAGGATAGAATCAGTAAATTTGAAGATAAATTAATATAAAATGTATCCAACTTTAAAAATATAGAAATAATAAATTTGGGAAAAAATGATAATTTCATAGACATATTAAATAGTCTATTAAATACAGCCATAACAAAAGTAGTAAACTGAGAAATAGATCAGAAAAAGCTATACACAATGAACCACAGAGCAATTAAATGTGAAAATTAGAAAAGAGAGAATAGGAGATAGAGAGGATAAAGTGAGAATATCTAACATTTATCTAACTGAAGATAAGGAGAAAAGAAATGAAGCAGAGTCATTAAAGAGATTATGTCTAAGGAAATTTCAAAACAAATACACCAATTCATATATTCAACATCGAAGTAAATTTAATTAAAAAAAGAATCTACTTCTACAAACATTATGAGAAATCTCAAAGAAAAAAGAAAAATCAATCAAAAGAATGAAAGATTGATTGACAGTAGACTTCTTAACTGCAGTAATGGAAGATAGTAGACAGTGAAATGGCCTCTTAAATGGTTTGAAAAAGTACCTGTCAAAGAATAATTTTATAATTCTCAAAAATATTTTTAATGAATCAAAGTAAATAAAGCCACAAAAGCTAGAAGCAATTTTGATCAGCAGACTTGCACTAAAGGAAATTCTAAATTACATACTTTAGGCTGCAGGGAATATGATATCAAATAGAAGTTCCACAAAGCAAAGTGGAGAAAGAACAACTTAATTTTAAACATGTAGATAAATACAAATGAACATTTATTATATAAAACAATGTCTGGGAGTACATATGCATATCAGCAGATATATTTACATGTATGAATGCAAAAAAAAAAGCATATAAGTAAGCAAGAGTTTAAAAATAATGATCCTTACATTTTCCACGAGGAGGGTTAGGGTAACAATAATCAAACGATATTAGATTTGGAAACAAATGAGGTACATTGCAAAATTCCTCTAATGTGAACACTAGATGAAAATAAATAGTCTATGACTTCCCAACTAGTAAAATGGAGAAGAGAGATCAAAGTTGAGCTGATTTTTAACTAATTATAATCAATCATACTTGATGATAAATTGGTAAGAGCAATTCTGTATAGTGTAGGAACAAGGCAAGGTCACCCAATATGAATACTTTTATTTCAAAGTTATATTGGATGCTCTAATCAGTATATTAGTAATAATTAAAAGATGTAAAGAGTAAAAAAAATATTGTAGGGGTATTTTGTTTGTTTTTTGTAGTTATTATTGTCCACATCAGAGGCTGACAAACATATTATGTAAAGAACAATATAGTAGATATTTTAGATTTTTGGGGGGTCATGTGGTCCCTTTTGAAAGCATTTAACTCTGTAACATAAACATAACAATAAACAATTCATAAAAATGACTGAGATTCTGTTTTAATATTTATAAAAACAAAGAGCATGCTGGATTTGGTACACAGGTACATAGCTTGCCCCCCAAATTTTGTAGATATGTTATTAAAAACAAGGGAGATGAATTTTGAATACAAAACCAAATAAAAAAAATTATTTATCTCTATATTTGCAATAGATAGAAAATACGACTTTAGCAATCCATATAAATATAATTAAAAATAAAACTGGCAAAAAAACACACAACATCTTTAGAAATCAAATGGTTAAATTTTATTGAAAAACATTAAGAAAGACTTAAAAGTATTTTTGTGTGTGAAACAAAATTTACTGAGAAATTGCAAGAAAAGTTAACAGTTACATTCATTTTTGTCTTTGGAATTTGCTATTGGAAAAAACATTTTCAATATGATCAAGGTATCAACGAAAAACACGAAATGCTTTGTACCAAAGCCAGGGACAAAACAAGGCTATCCACTGTCACCGCTTGCATTCCACATTGTATTGGGGATTCTAAACAGTGGAATTAGAAAAAGAAAACAAGTAGAAGTCATCGAAATTGGAAAAAAAAAAGTGATATGGTTCGGCTGTCTGTCCCCACCCAAATCTCATCTTGAATTGTAATTCCCAGGTACCAAGGGAGGGACCTGGTGGGAGGTGACTGGATCATTGGGGTGGTTCTGGTTCCCCCATGCTGTTTTCAGATAATGAACGAGTTATCAGGAGAGCTGCTGTTTTTTAAAGTGTTTGGCAATTTCCCTCCGCATGCTCTCTCTCTCTCTCTCCTGCCACCTTAATAAGAAGGTGCTTGCTTCTCCTCCGCCTTCTACCATGATTTTAAGTTTCTTGAGGCCTCTACAGCCATGCAGAACTGTGAGTTAATTAAATCTCTTTTCTTCATAAATTACCCAGTCTCAGGTAATATCTTTTAAAATTATTTCAATACGTTTGGAGGGAACACAGGGTGTTTGGTTACATGAATAAGTTTTTTTTTTTTATGGTGATTCCTGATATTTTAGTGTACCCATCACCTGAGCAGCATACACTGTGTGCCAATGTGTAGTCTTTTATCCCTCATCCCTCTCCCACCCTTTTCCCTGTGTCCCCAAAGTCCATTGTATCATTCCTATGCCTTTGCATCCTCATAGTTTAGCTCCCAGTTATGAGTGAGAATGTACAATGTTGGTTTTCCATTCCTGAGTTACTTCTCTTAGAATAATGATCTCCAATTCCATCTTGTTTGCTGTGAATGCCATTATTTCATTCCTTTTTATGGCTGAGTAGTATTCCATGGGGGGTGTGTGAGTGTGTGTATGTGTGTGTGTGGGTGGATGGGTGGATGGGTGGGTGGCTGGGTGCATGGATGGATGGATGCATGGATAGATGGATGGATGGATGGATGGATGGATGGATGGATGGATGGATGGATAGATAGATAGATAGATAGATAGATAGATAGATAGATAGATAGATAACTCTCACAATGTCTTTATCCACTCGTTGATTGATGGGCATTTGGGTCAGTTCCATATTTTTGCAATTGCAAATTGTGCTGCTATAAACATGCGTGTACAAGTACGCTTTTTTTGTTTTGTTTTGTTTTGTGAGACAGAGTCTTGCTCTGTCACCCAGGCTGGAGTGCAGCAGCGATCTCGGCTCACTGCAAGCTCCGCCTCCCAGGTTCACACCATTCTCCTGCCTCAGCCTCCCTAGTAGCTGGGACTAGCAAGTATCCTTTTTGTATAATGATTTCTTTTCTTCTGGGTAGATACTAGTAGTGGGATTGCTGGATTAAATGGTAGTTTAACTTTTAGTCCTTTAAGGAATCTCCACACTGTTTTTTATATCAGTTGTACTATTTTATATTGCAACCAGCAGTGTAAAGTTGTTCCCTTTGCACCACGTTCACACCAACATCTATTATTTTTGGAATTTTTTTTTATTATGGCCACTCTTGCAGGAGTAAGGTGGTATCACATTGAGGTTTTGATTTGCATTTCCCTTATCATTACTGATGTTGAGCATGTTTTCCTATGTTTGTTGGCCATTTGTACATCTTATTTTGAGAATTTTCCATTCATGTCCTTAACCCACTTTTTGATGGGATTGTTTGTTTTCTTCTTGCTGATCTGTTTGAGTTACTTGTAGATTTTGGATATTAGTCTTCTGTTGGATGTATATATTGTGAAGATTTTCTCCCACTTTTTGGGTTGTCTGTTTACTCTGCTGATTGTTTCTTTTGCTACACAGAAGCTTAGTTTTATTCAGGTAGTATCTTTATAGCAGTATGAGAATGGACTAACACAGAAAGTATAATTATTCTAATCTTAAATAATATTATCTAGGTAGAAAATCCAGTGAGGACAGGCGTACTACCGCCCATAGATTAAATGTGGCCTGTTTCCTATGCATTGAATGGTGGTTAAGGTAAAAAGATGAGAAGAGGAAAAAGAATGAGAAGGAGTAGGAAAAGAAGAGGAGATGGAGTTCTTGTTTCCTACAAAGCCTAAAATAGTTATTGACTGCGCACTCAACAGAGAAACTTTGTGGACTTCTAGATTACACAACAAAGCTATTAAAACTCACAAGTGAATTAAAATAAAAAACTAGTCATTTCACTCCTATTTTCACAAGATAAATGTGCATCAACAGGTGAATGGTTAAACAAACTGTGGCATATCAATACAATAGAATTGTACTCAGTAATAAAAAAAATTACTAAATTTGTGGTACAAAATCTGACATGAATGAATCACAATATAAGTATGCTGACCGAAATATGCCAGTCAAAAAAGAGCACATATAATTCCATGTACATAAAATTATGAAATGTAAAAATTAAAGTGCAACACTTTATTTTGTAGTAACAAAAGTAGAAATGGCAATTCTAACATGAACTCTTAGAAGCAGTAGTCATGGTTGGGTATTAAAATATTTAAATTTTCACATAATCAAATGCAACAACACAGAATTATGACAGGTTGGTAACATTTAGTTTGTGAATAATTTTAGTGGTGGATTAAATAAGAAATATTTTCAACTAATGTTATTTGCCACCCCTAGGTAACTATTAATAGGTCACCTTTGTAGTGGAATCTGATTGCCAACCAGGCAATTGAATGTGTTGTGATTCATTTTCTTTAACATAGAAATATAACGAGTAAAAACAAACAAAAATGCCTCGAGATGGCATGAGATTCTGCAGAGATGAGGTTGCTGGTCAGACACAGAGGTGTTTGTATTTTGGTGCAGGGCTCTTCTGCCTAAGCATTTTGAAGAAGGTGATAAGGTGTGGCCTAAGGGCTTGACAGAAGGGAGGCAGTTTAATTAATGGGCTATGATGTATAACTGATTTTAGAGCACATTTGGTGGTTTTCACAAATGATACATCTTAATTTTGGATAGATTATCAATATATTCAGCAAATGTCATTGGTGATGCTTATCACAACAATGACATGTTTTTCTATGAAAAGTCTAACTTTGCCCATAATCCATCATTTGTATTTCATTCAGACCCATTTATGTAGCGTCCCCTAAATATTGATCTTGATGGTATTACAGATAAAAAGGGATTTTACTACTAACTTGTTTGCTAACATTAACTCTAAATACTGACAGTACATCCTTGAATCCATAATATAAAATGATATATTAGTTATAACTTATGTTTTCTGTATATATGTGGGCTTTCTTCTGTACTCTTTATTCAATTGGTCAATCCTTGCATCAATGCTGTACAAAGTTAATATAGTATTATACTAATTCTTAATATCTGGTGGAATTAGATCCTCATTTGCTTTTCTAAAGTGCTCTGGCTTCATTTGGGACTTCGATTTCTGTGTAAAATGTAGATCTGGGTTGTTAAGACTTCTCTCAAAAGAGATTCTTTTAGAATAAAAATTTCCACTAATTTATAGATCATTTTGGAAGGAGTTACATATTTTGTTACTACATAGTAAATGTTCTTTAGAACTTTCTATTTCTTGAATTTCATCTCTTTATCCTCCTCTCCACATAAAAATACTATTATTGTTTTAATGATTGCTGAATATGTCTATTAATGTATGGATTTAAAAAAATTAACTGTAAGATTTGAATGTCTCTGCTGGATAATAAGTCCCTATAAAAACACTCATATTTACAGCCCCAAAATTGTCTGCTATTGTCCCTTTATGTCTACATATGATCACATCTGTAGGTGAGAATTTGGCATGACCATACATAAGAGGGTGACCCGAATAACACTAAATTAAGAAATAGAAATAAATTTCTCTTTTTGGTAAATGTCTGGTGATGGGTGGTCTGAAATTAGAGGTAGCTACAGGTTGTCAGGGTCCCAGGGATTTTTCAGGTAAACACTCTCCTGACGTCTGCATGTGCTCTGGAAATTTGAGTCTAAATAAGATACTGCAGGGACAGATAGCAGGATGGAGGAAAGTCAAAGAAAAAGGGACAAAAGACTGAGTTCAACCTTGGATACACAGTAGATATTCAATTTGAAAGATAGATTGAGATATCCCATGAAATTAGACAGAGGAAAATAGCCTATAAATGCATTTAGCTCATCTTCTGTGTCTCTCTCCCTCCCTCCCTTTCAGACTCTCTGGAAAAGTGAACTCCAAAGCTTACTGCATGTGTTGCCAAAACTGTGTGTGAAACAGTGAACCAATAAATCAACCGGTGGCTCTATCTTCACAACACAAATGATGAAGCTGACTCATCTTCCTATTGACTCTTCTGACTCTTGTTTGGCACTGTGTTTTATATGTGGAGAGATATTTATGTCCCCTTTGCTCACTGATTTGAAGTCACATTTACTTCTAGGAGTCGGTAGCATCATTTCTGAACATAAAGAATCGTGCCAGAGAATTCTTGGGGGAGTAATTCTAACTAGTATTTTCACAGGATTATTTATTATACAAGAGAGACAGATATATTTTATACTTCCTTTTTTTATTTTCTGGGGAGTATATCACAACCTAAAGAGTGTTTAAAGCCCACATGCCACTCACACATTCTGTTGCATAAAGACCCAAAAGAATGACATGGGTCCAGTACAGTTAAATAAGGGGATGTAAGGTTGCTATGTGTACTTTGACAAAAAAATTCAGATTATGCTTGGACACCCCTATTCCTCCAATATGAGAACCACTGATCTAGTCAAATCTTTCTATTGAGAAATACAAACATAATGGAAAAAAATGGTCTGCTACATCAAAGGCTATAAACACCATGCAGTAAGAGATATTTACTATCATATCCACAGCAGCTAGCACTATTCCTTTTATAAAGTAGATATTCAATAAATAAGAGAAGTATGTGCAAATAGCTGAAAGAAGCAGAGATGTGTCTGCAGGAATCAAACTTGTGGTTTCTTAACAAATACATGTATCACTATATGAAGTTACATTACTCATGTATTTGCTTACTTGATTTTCATTATGTCTCCCCCTTACTAGAACATTTGCCCCTTTGACTGGATGCTGCAATTGTAGCACCCAGAACACCTACTAGAGTTGTCAGACATTCAAAATGTATTAATTGTTAAAGGAACATATTCACAGTTCTTCATTTATAGCTTTGAATTAAAAAGCTACTACTAAAAACACTTTCTCACTTTTTTAATTTTTGTTTTTTGAGACAGTCTCATTTTGTCACCCATGCTGGAGTGCAATGGTGCAATCACTGCTCACTCTGCAACCTCCTCCTCCTGGGTTCAAGCAATTCTAATGCCTCAGCCTTCAGAGTAGCTGAGACTACAGGTGCTGGCCACCACCCGCAGATAATTTTTTGGTTTTCTTTTGTTTTGTTTTGGTTTGTTTGTTTTGTAGAAATAGCGTTTTGCTTTGTTGACCAGGCTGGTCTCAAACTCATGACCTCAAGTGATCTGCTTGTCTTGGCCTCCCAAAGTGCTTGTATTACAGGCACGAGCCACCACATCCGGCCAGTTTTTCACTTTTTAAAATAAATATTTGTACTGTTGATTCTTTTAGCATGCATAATTGAGGATGCTCAAAAAGAAATACTCACGCCTGTAATCCCAGCACTTTGGGAGGCTGAGGCGGGGGGATCACGAGGTCAGGAGATGGAGACCATCCTGGCTAACATAGTGAAACCCTGTCTATACTACACACACACACACACACACACACACACACACACACACACACACACACACAAATTAGCCGGGCGTAGTGGCAGGTGCCTGTAGTCCCAGCTACTGGGTAGGCTGAGGCAGGAGAATGGCGTGAACCTGGGAGGCGGAGCTTGCAGTGAGCCGAGATCCCGCCACTGCACTCCAGCCTGGGCAACAGAGCGAGACTCTGTCTCAAAAAAAAAAAAAAAAAAAGAAAAAGAAAAAAAAAGAAAGAAAAAGAAAAAAAAAGAAATAAAATGTATAAAACATAAGTGATGAGTGAACAAAACACCATTTAAATAACATCTTTTTCTGTACCAGGAAGTATTCTAGATGCTGCAGAATGTCGTAATATTTTTCTATACCATTCAAATGTGAAGTTTTTTTATTAGTTATTTTTGTTTGTTTATTTTTTGTTTTTGAGACAGAGCTTTGCTCTTGTTGCCAAGGCAGGAGTGCAATGGTGCAATCTTGGCTCACCACAATCTCTACCTCTCAGTTTTAAGCAATTCTCCTGCATCAGCCTCCCAAGTAGCTGGGATTACAGGCATGAGCCACCACACCCAGCAAATTTTGTATTTTTAGCATAGACAGGGGTTCATCATGTTGGTCAGGCTGGTCTCAAATTCCCGACCTCAGGTGATCTGCCTGCCTCGGCCTCCCAAAGTGCTGGGATTACAAGCATGAGTCACCGCACCCAGCCCAGAAGTGAATTATTTTTAAAAACAACCTACATAACAAAAACACTTACTTCACTTTTTCAATGTTTGCAAGGTATCTTACAAAATGAAAAACATCATAATTTGTGTAAGGATACACATATTAATGAAAATTTGAGTTATTTAGTATATTTTGTTATTATAAATAAACATTCCTTTCCATTTATCTAGTCATATAGGACATGCATGTATACCAGAGGATAAATTCCTAGAAGTAAAACCATTGTTTTTAAAAAATGCAAATTTCAAATTATGATGGATATTATAAAATTGTCTTCTGAGGACATCTCAATAATTCAGTTTCTACAAAGAAAGAATAGGAATGTTTCTTCACCTTCACACTCTGGTAAACATAAGGTACTATCACCATTTTAGACTTTCTCAGTCTCGTGGATGCAATAAAAAGTATATAATTATTATAATATACATTATTTTAATTTTAGTAAAAAGCTATAAATCAGATTTTTATGCTTATAAGCTTTTATTAATATATTTCTTTTTCTGGGAATTATAGTTTTTATTCTTTGCATTTTTCTTTTGACTTACTAATCTTTGATTAATGTCTAACAACTCTTGAACTATCACAAAAATATCAGCTCCATTACATGGGTGTTTTTATAGTTTGTATTAATGGTCCTAGTTTTTTGTTCCTATATCCATGCCCCTTGACCTGTAACTCTATAGTCCTTATCACTATTTTCTCATCTCTTAAATCCAAGCAGTCTTTATGACTTGAGTTGGCTACTATTGTTACTAAGCAGCAACAGCCATGTGTGCCAATTCTGAGTCTTGGTATCAAGAGAATTTCTTTCTTTCTGTTGTTTATTGTACTCTGTCGTTGCCCCAAGGATATGCCCAAGCTAGTCCACTAGTCCCAGAAAATGGAGAAGACTCAGGAAGAACAGGCCCAAGCCACCCTACTTGCCTCAGATGAGGTCAGTCTACATAATCCTAGAACTAGCCAACCCTCAGACTCTTGAGAGAAACCAGCTGAGATCAGCCAAACCCAGCCAACCCTATCATCATGATTCAAGAGCTATAATAAACTATTATGAACTTAAGCCTCAGACTCTCAGGGTGGTTTGTTACTAGAAATAGGTATAGCAATAGAAATAGTAATATACCAATAGAAAATTGATATAGTTGTCAAATAATTTCCTCAATGCCTGCTTTCTTTCTTTCCATCCCTCCCCATCCTTTTCCCTTTCCTTCCCCTTCCCTTTTTCTTCCTCCCTTTCTTTATTACCCTCCCTCCTCTCTCCCTCCTATTATTTCTTTTCTGTATTTATATGCAGCAAGATTCATATTCCCTAATTATTCTTCTTTCTCCAAATATTTGCAACTCAACTTAAATTTTTATCTTTTGTTGGTGTTTTTGGTTAGCAATTACATTTATTCATCAATTAAGAAAAATATTCAGCACCTTCATGTTCCAGTAAGTATTGACCTATATCATCATCCAATTGTTACAAATACATTATTGCATGGGTTGTTTTCATTTCTTTATGCTTGTAAGTTATGCTTTGTTGAACATCGTTCCTCTATTTTTTACACTTTTTTTGCTCAATTATCACTTCAGGGTATATCTATAGATGTGAAACTGAAGGGCACATACATTTTAAAACTTTTACATGTACAGCAATTATTTCCAGGAAAAGTTGTATCAAGTTATACTCCAACTAACAATTTATAATAATGTATGTTTCCTATACCCCTGAACACACTGAGCATTAGCAATGTTTTATATCTACCTATATGATAAGTAAAGAATGATACAAATGGGTAGTTTAAAGTCACTCTGTGTGCATACACTTAGAGATCACAAGAAAAGTAAGGAATGATAGAAATGGGTAGTTTAAACTCACTCTGTGCGCATACACTTAGAGACCACAAGAAATAAGTCATGTCATATTTGATTAACTGTGCTCCCAGGAACATTTGCTTCTCTGGACTTTCATAGAATTACTTTAAAAGGTTACTATTTTAGGAATGCCCATGATCTAAATAGTAACAACCCATCAATGGTTTCCTCATAATTATTATGGTTCCCTATTTTGCTTGCCAGAAGATACACTTTTGCTTCACATCTCCTCTTCTCCATGTGTTGTAGAATCTTAAATAAGATTAAACCCTGTAATTTTAGTAGTTTTTCATAAACTCTAGTAAATTTGCATTTAAATGCCATTGAAATTTTGTTTCTAATAAAGCTATAACATAAAACTTTAAAAGTACATAAAAGTAACAAAGAGCTTACATTTTTCAAGGCAAGATAAAAGTAACTAAACAACACAGTGGGAAGGAATGTTATACCACTTTAATACTAACACAGGCTTAGTTTCCAATGATCAAATTATCCTTGCTCCTCCCATCTCATTCCCTGGAGAGCAAGAACATTTATTTTTAATATTCTTCAAATCTCACATAAGGCCTTAATTTTTAAAAAATTGTTCTTACTTTATTATGAATAAATACGTTGACTTATGGTATTATGATATCTTTCTTCAATCGGGAAACTAAAACTGTGTACTTGACAAACTAGTAAGGATAGTAAAAGTCAGTGGATACCAGATTAATTTTGACTCTCTGTCCAGTTTAGGATTTATAGTAAATTATTTTGACATTGTGGCAGTTCTAGCAATGTTATGTTAAGAATAGAATGCATCAAGTTGAAGACTAGCCAGAAAAAGGAGCACTCATTAGACAGTGTTTTAATCTTTGATGTCTTCTGCACTTTATATGTGTAAATATTGTTTACATACCCACCCAGTACTCAAGATAACCTGAGTCATTTTTGTTTGTTTGTTTGTTGTTGTTTTTTTTTTTTTTTTTTTTTTTGAGTCAGAGTCTCACTCTGTCTCTCAGGTTGGAGTACAGTGGCCCGATCTCGGCTCACTGCAACCGCTGACTTCCAGGTTCAAGCGATTCTCCCGCCTCAGCCTCCCAAGTAGCTGGGATTACAGACATGCACCACAATGCCTAGCTAATTTTTTAATTTTTAGTAAAAACGGGGTCTCACCATGTTGGTTGGCCAGGCTGGTCTCAAACTCCTGATCTCAGGTGATCTGCCTTCCTCAGCCTCCCAAAATGGTGGGATTACAGGCGTGAGCCACCATGCCCAGTCATAATAGCTCAGAAATGAACAGTCCATCCAAGCTTAAATTCATATCAGTTTCTTAATTTTGTCCAAACACAACAAAATGTGATGCCAATTATGGTTTAAGGGAAAATAAATCCCGTTTCTCTCCGAGTAAGTATGAACACAAAAACATATTACCCTATAACTATGAGTAGTCATCTTGCTACTTTGAGACAAAACTCTCCATAGGAAAAAGCCAGCAGTCCTGGGAGAAAAGGACATAAAGAAATAGGGCCTCAGTCTTCAAACTATACTGAACAAATCAAACCTGGTATTTGACCTCTGAATGGTTTAGTTATATAAGTCAATAACATATTGTTTATGCCATTTTGAATTGGATTTTCTGTTATTTATAACATAGAGAATCCTAATTGTATGAAACATACTTTTTTTTTTTTTTGAAACAGAGTCTCGCTATGTGGCCCAGGCTGGAGTACAATGGTGGCGTCTTGGCTTACTGCAACCTCCGCTTCCCAGGTTCAAGTGATTCTCCTGCCTCAGCCTCCTGAATAGCTGGGATTACAGGCGCCCATTATCACACCCAGCTAATTTTTGTATTTTTAGTAGAAATGGGGTTTCACCGTGTTGGTCAGGCTGGTCTTGAACTCCTGACCTCAGGTGATTTACCTGCCTTGGCCTTCCAAAGAGCTAGGATTATAGGAGTGAACCACTGTGCCCAGTGAACTTTCTTTAGGAGGACAATGAATCAAGTTCTTGATATTTCGTGCAATCAAGACGTTCTTCTATTGTCACAGATGGAAGAAAGCTTCAAATATATTGTGATACAAAATAAGAATCATTCATTCTAGGGAAAAATACGCTTCCAAAAGCTTTTGGCTGGTGAGGAAAATATTCCTCCTGAAGCTCTTGACTCATGCTCTACCCAAAAACACAGCAGGAGCACATTTTCTAATCACTGTGTTTGATCTTATATTTGCTCAATGGAACATCTTTTATTTTTAATTTTGAAGATGTGTAAAGCATTGCCTAGAACTTAGGTCACAGTCGTTCTATCAAATAAAACATTTCAATAAACTATGAACTATTTTTTTAAAGATCCATTCAACAAACCAAAACAAAGAAATAAGCAAAGAAAAAGAAATTGGAAATATTTTCATCATGCTACTGTCGAGGATAAAAACAAAATGTCAGCTGATATCCAAGTAGAGACCAAATTATACTGTTTACACTTCTAACATGAATTAAAATTGTTTAGCTAACAGGCTTAGCCTTGATTAAATGTCATTAGTGTCCATTATAATTTCAGCTGTACTTGAATTTTATAAGCCTGCTATAAATTACATTTTTATCTTTCAGAGATGAAAATAAAAATTAATATACTATTTCAGCTATTAATACCTGTATTCAGATTAATTATTGCTTGAAGAATCTAAATTTTTTTATTTTCTACAATTAAAAGCTAAAAACAGTTATTAAGACTGCTAATCAATTATCAACTTCCAATTGGCATCAATATTAGCCAGATCCATACAAATTGGCTAGAGCTGTTTTGAAGCTAATTATAATTTTCTCTTCCCATCTGTAAAGCACTGGCCTTGACCACTGTAGGATCGATTTGCTCACTCCCAAGCTTATTTCCTTCTTCATTGTTTGAAGCACTTTATAGCACTTAAATGAACACTTAGTCATAATCACTTGTTCATAATCACTAGTTCAAGAATTATTTCATAGTTGGATGCAAATAGAATTATATCAATGTTTTACTCATGCCATTTATTTATAAAATGTGCAATAAGACTTATTTAGGAGTGAATAGAAAAGGATGTTAGCGAATCTTGGTGGTCAGAAAAGCCATGGAGAAGTCTCACCTGAACATAATTTAACTTTCTTGTCTAGACTTTTAAAGGGCTAGAATCACAGGAGAAGAAGATTACTATTCATCAAGACAGACCTATTTCTCCTCTCCCTGGGGACAGACAATTCATATGACTTTTTTCTTTCCTGTGGCACTGGTGGAAAATCTATATACACAAGAGCTACTACAGGGTCTGTGGCTTTCCAGAAGGTGGTAAATGGAGGAAGCAGAGTCATTTGTACTGGCAGTGGGGCCGGGAAGAGGATTTCATTTGCTCCAGACTCTTTCTTACTTGCCTAAATTCCATTTATTCCTCAGTTTTCAAACATCAGCCAGAATTAGGACAAACCCGCTTGTATTCTACTCCATAGCTCAGCACTTTCCTTCAAAACATTCATCAACTTTTAGAAGTACAGCATGTGCATTTCGTGACATTCTTTGATTAATATCTGCTCCCCATGCCCCACCAGCTAAGCTATAAATTCTAGGACATCAAGAGTCATATCTGTTTTGACATATGTTTATATATGTATGTATGTATGTATATATACATATATATGTAAAACTGTAGTTTTTTATATATGACTGCATATGTATATACATATTCAGACCTTAATATAATGCTTAGCACGTAGTAAATATCAAACACACATTTCTTGAAAAATTGGATTAGTAAATGAAACATAACCAATATCACTGGACAGGTCTGTCATTTTCTCTGAGACAGATTAAAAGGGATCCCTGAATACTTGTGAAACTGTCTTGAAGTTCATTTCTGGAAATTGTGGGAGTCTGAACATAAATGTAAATTTTCCCTGCTATTGCTCAGACTAAGCAGCAAATCAGGCATCAACAAACATGGGAATATCAGAGGCTAAAATTGAGGCGTATGGGTTCTTACACACAAGAAACCCAGCATTTCTCCATGCCCATATGAGCTCCAGAAAGCTATATTTTGTTCTGCATCCTAGGCATTATTTTCTGTTCATCAAATCCCTTAAAATAACATGGGTGCAAAAGTACTTGTGCCAAAGACGAGGTTTTGTGTTCACAGAATCATCTTCCTATTGGGAACACAGCTAAGTCACATTTTCCAACCTTTGCCTATTCTGGAGAGGGCCAAGCAATTACGTTTTAACCAATGGTGTGTGGATGAAAATGAGCCCCATGAAATCTTTTCTGCGTCTTTATTTTTCTAATTCAGGGACAATCTTGCAGGTCTTGTGCAGAATATAATACTACAAATGAACCGAAAGACTGAATTCCTGAATGATTAAAGCAGAATGCCTTCCACACTCCTCTCAGTAGGGTAGCTCCAACCTGTATACACCATGAATAAAAAATGCTCTTGTGTTGTGTTGTGCTAAGTCAAAAGAGTTTGGAGTTATTTGCTACAACCATTAATCACCCTGATTAATCGAGTACTGTAGATTGTTATTGCCACCAAAAGTGCAAAAATAATAAGTGAAGAGAGGTAGGATGGAGCTTCCTAACAATATTCTGGGAAACAATCACCAGGAAGATGTCAAAGGCAGTTCGGCACTACTGGAAGTAGAATACGTATCTCTGAAATTTCATTTCTCCTATTTTGTAAGTAGGTTAGTGAAAGTTCCTTATCGTCTTCACCTGTAATTCTCCAAAATTACCCAGCATGGAGTTAGGCTTTTGAAGAATACTTAATAAATGATTGATGAATAGATGAATTATTTTCCTTTTCGCAAAAAAAAAATTTACAATCTAATTGAAAGGTATTGTAATACAGAGAAAACAGCTGGATTCTGGAAATAAATCTTTCTGGGCATGGGCTCCGCTGCATAAGAAAGGGGAATTTATTGAATATCTCTTATCCACAGGTTCTCATCTTTAAAAGGAAGATTATAACCATTCACTTATCACAGGATTAGATGGGACAACATACGTATATTTGAAAATCTAGTAACTCTCACAAGCAGGTGGTTAGAGTGTATTTAAATTTAGATTTAAGTAGAAAACACTGTATTTTTCTCAAGTCATTTACAAGCTGCAAAATCACTCTGAATGCTTTTTGTTGTTATTTTGGTTTTGTTTTCTAGTGTTTCTGAAAAACAGAAAAGAGTGTCTTTATGCATGGATAAAAATGTATAGTAGCAGAACTCTTTCCTTCAGATTATTATCATTAACCTTTGTTTTATCAAATATATGCTATCTCTGTGTATTTGTTCCTCAGGCAAAGTCTGGAACTAAGAATATTGTTCATTTTAGCTTCTAATAAGATAGAATTGGAGCAAAAGTAAAATTTAGATTATCAGATTAAGTTCTTAAATGTTTATTCCATTCAAATTTTGTTAAGAGACAAATATAATAGGTACTCAGGATAGTTAACCAATGCTTTATGAGGTAAAACCTTTTCCTGGAAATTTCATAATCATGTCAATACAAACAAAATATTTATGCAAGGCAATGATTCATTTTCTACTGTCTAGCTGAAATTTTAAAAGTTAGAACTGGATTTGGATTAAGTTTGGCCAGACATATGCTAAACTCTTTAAATGTTCATTTTTACATTTTACAGTGATATGATCTCAATGTAGTAAAGAGTAGAAAACTTAAAGTTGCCCAGAGAAAAGAGCAAAGGTTCATATACTTATTTCAAAGTTTAGGTGATGAAGTTTCAAAACCTTTGTGCTTTGTAAATGTGAGACCCTCATGAATTTCAGTGGCCAATTTGCTATGTTTTCTCCACCTTTTTTCATTATATTTGACATTTCTAAGGCAGAGCTTCATTACAGACAAGCAATCTATGGCAATAAGCAGGGGAAATGAGGCTTCATAGTACATGTCAAGAAAGAAAAAAGTGAAGAAAAATGAGTACAAAATTGCAATAGGGTTTTGGAGGCCCGTCATTGTTCTGTGATGTGGCCATAGGAAATATGGAAGGACTACCAAAGAAGGGTTTTTTTTAAGTTTTATTCTAAGTGTAGGGATTTAAGTGCAAGTTTGTTACATAGGCAAACTTTTGTCATAGGGGTTTGTTGTATAGATTATTTCATCACCCAGGCATTAAGCCAGTATCCTTTAGTTATTTCTTATGACCATCTCCCTCCTCCCACCCTCCAGCCTCCAGGAGGCCCCAGTGTCTGCTGTTCCCTTCTATATGTCCATGTGTTCTCATCATATAGCTCCCACTTATAAGTGAAAACATGAGGTATTTGGTTTTCTGTTCCTGTGTTAGTTTTCTGAGGATAATGGCCTCCATCTCCAGCCATGTTCCTGCAAAAAACATGATCTTGTCCTTCTTTTGGGATACATAACAATCCAGTATACCTGTATGCATAATATACCAACCAGAGCAAATTAATTTGCTTTGATTTGTTGCTAAAGATTAATAGCCTGGCCTTGTGGCTAATACAGAAAGTAAATAACAAACTGATCAAATATGCCACTTTTTACTGCACTTCATAGTCCTCTCATGCTTATGTATGGCAACAAAAAGCAAAATAGGCAAGCTGTGCTCAACCAACAAAGAAAAATCTACAGCAATAATCATCATCATCATTATAAAAATTCCCATATAATAGAAATAGTTTACAAATTAGTGTTAGTTTTTCAATTTATTTCTCTCTTACTCTTCTTTTCGGAGAACCCAACCTGTGATAGGACACCTAAGAAAGGATGAGAGACCTGGGATAGGGATGGGATGAAGGACCTGAAATTCCTCCTTCCCATCAGGACTGAGCAGGAGAAAAATGCAATGTCTGCCTCCAGAGTGGCCCCCAAAGTGGCATTTTCATGATGGACTTGCTATTTCCAAGGGTTAGGCTCTCTGGTTTTATAGAGTTCTGTTGTTGACAGGCCTAGGGTTGATGAATCAGGTTAATCAAGTGTATTAAATCAGGCTATTCAAGTTTATTATTTTGTAATCAACAATATGACTTTCATTTAACTACAGTAGTCATGTGACAACCATGACAAAATATTCTTACAATTATAATTTATTTAGTATATTTAATTAGTAAATTGAAGGCCTGAATATAGGCAGAGATGAGAACATTGGTAACTTAATTGATTACACCTGATCCACACAGATTAAAACTATCCTTTGACTGCCTCCATGCCCACCAGATTCCTGGTTTCCTCTCTAGTTACTGATGGATAAACGCTGCTCGATTCTGGCTTTTTGGGTTTTCATAGCTGTGCAACAGTGGTTCCCAAAAGCAGACTGGCATAAAAAGACACCAGAATGGGTACATAAGAATCCACTGAGGATTTGGTTAAAAATATAAATTTTGGGGCCCCCATGCTGGACCTACTGAATCAGAATATCCAAATATGGAGAACTGAATTTTTTTTTCATAATTTCCCAGAGCACTCTGATAAGCAATTCACTTTGGGTGACTCTCCAGACTAAAACCCAACTACAAACATATAAGTTTTCACCAGAGGACAATGTAATTGGATAGCTTTTTACATAGCAATTTTTTAAAAACAATACAAATTTATTACTTTACAGTTCTGAAAACGAGAAGTCCAAAATGGGTCTCTCTGGGCTGAAATCAAGGTATTGGCAGTAGTGCATGACTTCAGGAGGCTCTGGGGAGCCTTTTCCAGCTTTTAGTGGCTGCCTTCTTTGCTTGTGTCTTGGCCGTAGCCGCCATATTTAAAGCCAGCAGCACCCTATCCTCAACTCTTTCTCTGACTCTGACCCTTTTGTCTCCTTCTTCCACTTATAAGCACGCTTGTGATTACATTGGGCCCACCTGGATAATCCAGGGTACTTGCCACATCACAGGTTCATTTGATTAGCAACCTTAATTTTCGTTTGCCTTTTGGCCTAACATATTTACAGATTTTTGGAGATTAGCATGTGGGAATCTGTGGTATACATGTTCTGTCTACCGCAGAAGTTATTATCACTTCAAGTGAAAGGGGAAAAGTGATTATAAACGATATTGAAATAAGTGACTAGACACTTGGAAAACTAGAAATAGGGCTACTTACCTTAATCTTTTCTTAAATGGTTTTATAAGGGGAAACCCTTTTCACTTGGTTCTTTTTTAAAAATATATAAGTTCTGGGACACATGTGCAGAACATGCAGGTTTGCTACATAAGTATACCTGTTTCATGGTGGTTTGTCGCACCTGTCAACACGTCATCTAGGTTTTAAGCCCCATAAGCATTAGGTATTTGTCCTAATATTATTCCTGCCTTTGTTCCCCAACCCCTGAGAGGCCTTGGTGTGTGATGTTCCCCTCCCTGTGTCCATGTGCTGTCATTGTTCTACTCCCACTTATTAGTGACAACATGTGGTATGTGGTTTTCTGTTCCTGTGTTAGTTTGCTGAGAATGATGGTTTCCAGCTTCAACGATGTCCCTGGCAAAGGACATAAACTCATCCTTTTTATGTCTGCATAGTATTCAGTGGTGTATATGTGCCACATTTTCTTTATTCAGTCTACCATTGATGGGTATTTGGGTTGATTCCAAGACTTTGCTATTGCAAATAGTGCTGCAATAAATATACATTTGCATGTGTCTTTATAATAGAATGATTTATAATCCTTTGGATATATACCCAGTAATGGGATTGCTGGGTCAAATGGTATTTCTGGTTCTAAATCCTTGAGGAATTGACACACTGTCTTCCACAATGGTTGAACTAATTTACATTCTCATCAACAATGTAAAAGCGTTCCTATTTCTCCACATCCTCTCCAGCATCTGTTGTTTCCTGACTTTTTAATGACCGCCATTCTAACTGGCACGAGATGGTATCTCATTGTGGTTTTGATTCTCATTTCTCTAAAGACCAGTGATGATAAGCTTTTTTTCATGTTTGTTGGCCACTTAAATGTCTTTTTCTGACAAGTGTCTGTTCATATCCTTTGCCCACTTTTTGATGGGGTTGTTTTTTTTCTTGTGTATTTGTTGAAGTTTCTTGTAGATTCTGGATATTAGACCTCTGTCAAATGGATAGATTGACAACATTTTCTCCCATTCTGCAGGTTGCCTGTTCACTGTGATGATAGTTTCTTTTGCTGTGCAGAAGCTCTTTAGTTTAATTAGATCCCATTTGTTAATTTTGGCTTTTGTTGCAATTGTTTTGCAATTAGTCATGAACTCTTTACCCATGCCTATGTCCTGAATGGTACTGCCTAGGTTCTTCTAGGGTTTTTATGGTTTTAGGTTTTACATGTAAGTGTTTCTTGCAATTGCTTTTGGTGTTTTAGTCATGAAGTCTTTGTTCATGCCTATGTCTTGAATAGTATTCCCTAGGTTTTCTTCCAGGGTTTTTATGGTTTTAGGTTTTACATTTAACTCTTTAATCCATCTTGAGTTAATTTTTTAGAAGGTGTAAGGAAGGAGTCCGGTTTCTGTCTTCTTCTGCATATGGCTAGCCAGTTTTTCCAGCACCATTTATTGAATAGGGAATCCTTTCCCCGATTTTTTTTTTTTTTTTTTTTTTTTTTTTTTTTTTTGGTCAGCTTTGTCAAAGAACAAATGGTTGCAGATGTGTGGTGTTATTTCTGGGGCTTCTGTTTTTTTTCCTTGGTCTATATATCTGTTTTGGTACCAGTGCCCTGCTGTTTTATTTACTGTAGCCTTGTAGTATAGTTTGCAGTCAGGTAGTGCGATGCCTCCAGCTTTGTTCTTTTTGCTTAGGATTGTCTTGGCTATACGGGCTCTTTTTTGGTTGTATATGATGTTTAATGTAATTTTTCTAATTCTGCAAAGAAAGTCAATGGTAGTTTGATACAAATAGCTTTGAATCTGTAAATTACTTTGGGCAGCATGGCCATTTTCATGATATTGATTCTTCCAATCCATGATCATGGATTTTTTTTTCCATTTGTTTGTGTCCTCTTTTATTTCCTTGAGCACTGGTTTGTAGTTCTCCTTCAAGAGGTCCTACACATCTCTTGTACGTTGTATTCCTAGGTATTTTATTCTCTCTGTAGAAATTTTGAATGGGAGTTCACTCGTGATTTGTCTCTCTGCTTGTCTATTATTCATGTATAGGAATGCTTGTGATTTTGGCACATTGATTTTATATCCTGAGACTTTGCTGAAGTTACTTATCAGTGTAAGGATTTTGGGGGTTGAGACAACGGGGTTTTTTAACTATACAATCACGTCATCTGTAAACAGAGACAATTTGACTTTCTGTCTTCCTAATTGAATACCATTTATTTCTTTCTCTTGCCTGATTGCCCTGGCCAGGATTTCCAATACTATGTTAAATAGGAATGGTGAGAGAGGGCATCCTTGCCTTGTGCTGGTTTTCAAAAGGAATACTTCCAGTTTTTGCCCATTCAGTATGATATTGGCTGTTGGTTTGTCATAAATAGCTCTTATTATTTTCAGATCTGTTCCTTCAATACATAGTTTATTGAGAGTTTTTAGCATGAAGGGATCTTGAGTTTTATCTAAGGCCTTTTCTCCACTTACTGAGATAATCATGTGTTTTTTGTCATTGGTTCTGTTTCTGTGATGTATTACGTTTATTAATTTGTGTATGTTGAACCAGCCTTGCATCTCACTGACGAAGTTGACTTGCTTGTAGTGGATAAGCTTTTTGATGTGCTGCTGGATTTGTTCTACCAGTAATTTATTTTGGATTTTTGCATCGATGTACATCAGGGATATTGACCTGAAATTTTATTTTTTGTTGTTGTGTCTCTGTGAGGTTTTGGTATCAGGATGATGCAGGCCTCATAAAATGAGTTAGGGAGGAGTCCCTCTTTTTCTATTGTTCGGAATTTTTTCAGAAGGAATGGTACCAGCTCCTCTTTGTACCTCTCATAGAATTTGGCTGTGAATCCATCTGTGGTCCTGGGCTTTTTTGGTTGGTAGGCTATTAATTACTGCATCAATTTCAGAACTTACTATTGGTCTATTCAGGGATTCTACTTCTTCCTGGTTTAGTCTTGCGAAGGTGTATGTATCCAGGAATTTATTCATTTCTTCTAGGTTTTCAATTAACTTATGTAGAGTTGTTTGTAATATTCTCTGATGAAAGTTTGTATTTCTGTGGGATCAGTGGTGATATCCCCTTTATCATTTTTTATTGTGTCTATTTGATTCTTCTTTGTCTTCTTCTTTATTAGTCTAGCTAGTGGTCTATCTATTTTGTCAATCTTTTCAAAAAAACCAGCTCCTTGATTCATTGATTTTTTTGAAGAGATTTTTGTGTCTCTATCTCTTTCAGTTCTGCTCTGATCTTTGTTATTTATTTTCTTCTGCTAGCTTTTGAATTTGTTTGCCCTTGCTTCTCTAGTTCTTTTAATTGTGATGTTTGGGTGTTGATTTCATCTTTCCAGCTTTCTGATGTTGGCATTTAATGCTATAAATTTACCTCTTAACACTGCTTTTGCTGTGTCCCAGAGATTCTGGTATGTTGTATCTCTGTTCTCATTGGTTTCAAAGATCTTCTTTATTTTTGCCTTAATTTCACTATCTTCCCAGTAGTCATTCAGGAGCAGGTTGTTTGATTTCCATGGAGTTGTGCGAGTTTGAGTGAGTTTCTTAATCCTGAGTTCTAATTTGACTACACTGTTGTCTGAGAGACTGTTTGTTATGATTTCTGTTCTTTTGCATTTGCTGAGGAATGTTTTACTTCCAATTATGTGGTTGATTTTACAATAAGTGCTATGTGGTACTGAGAAGAATATGAATTCTACTGATTTTGGGTGAAGAGTTCTATAGGTATCTATTAGGTCCACTTGGTCCAGCGATGTGTTCAAGTCCTGAATATCCTTGTTTATTTTCTGCCTCATTGATCTGTCTAATATTGACAGTTGGGTATTAAAGTCTCTCACTATTATTGTGTGGGAGTCCAAGTCTCTTTTTAGGTCTATAAGAACTTATTTCATAAATCTGGGTGCTCCTCTATTGGGTGCATATATACTCAGGATAGTTTGCTCTTCTTGTTGCATTGATCCCTTTACCATTATGTAATGCCCTTCTTTGAGATTTTTTTATCTTTGTTGGTTTAAAAGTTTGTTTAGTCAGAGACTCGGATTGCAACCCCTGCTTTTTTTATTTCTTTCTATTTGCTTGGTGAACATTTCTTCATTCCTTTATTTTGAGCCTATGTGAGTCTACACATGAGATGGGTCTCCTTAATTCAGCACACTGATGGGTCTTGAATCTTTATCCAATCTGCCAATCTTTGTCTTTCAATTGTGGCATTTTATCCATTTACATTTAAGGTTAACATTGTTATGTGTGAACTTGATCCTGTCATCATAATGCTAGCTGGTTATTTTGCACATTAGTTGAAGCAGCTTCTTCATAATGTCATTGGTCTTTATATTTTGGTTCGTTTTTGCAGTGACTGCTACTGGTTTTTTCTTTCCATGTTTTGTGCTTCCTTCAGGAGCTCTTGTAAGGCAAGCCTGGTGGTGATAAAATCAGTCAGCATTTGCTTGCCTGTAAAGTATTTTATTTCTCCTTCACTTATTAAGCTTAGTTTGGCTGGATACGAAATTCTGGGTTGAAAATTGTTTGCTTTAAAAATGTTGAATATTGGCCCCCACTTTCTTCTGGCTTGTAGGGTTTCTAGAGACAGATCCGCTATTAGTCTGATGGTCTTCCCTTTGTAGGTAACCTGACCTTTCTCTCTGGCTGCTCTTAACATTTTTTCCTTCATTTCAACCTTGGAGAATCTGACGATTATGTATCTTGGGGTTGCTCTTCTCGAGGAGTATCTTTGTGGTGTTCTCTGTATTTCCTGATTTTGAATGTTGGCCTGTCTCACTGGGTTGGGAAAGTCTCCTGGATTATATACTGAAGTGTATTTTCCAACTTGGTTCCATTATCCCTGTCACTTTCAGGTACCCCAATCAATTGTAGGTTTAGTCTTTTCACATAGTCCCATATTTTTTGGACACTTTGTTCATTCCTTTTCATTCTTTTTTTCTCTAATCTTGTCTTCATGTCTTATTTCAGTAAGCTGATTTTCAATCTCTGATATTCTTTATTTCACTTGATCAATTTGGCTATTGATACTTGCGTATGCTTCACGAAGTTCTCATGCTGTGTTTTTCAGCTCCATCAGGACATTTATATTGCTCTGTACATTGGTTATTCTAGTTAGCAGTTCCTGTAACCTTTTATTAAGGTTCTTAGCTTCTTTGCATTGGGTTAGAACATGCTCCTTTAACTCAGAGGAATTTGTTAGTACTCATTTTCTGAAGCCTACTTCTGTCAATCATCAATCTCATCCTCTGACCAGTTTTGTGCCCTTGCTGGAAAGGGGTTGCCATCATATGGAGGAGACGAGGAATTCTGATTTTCGGAAATTTTTTTTTTTTTTTTTTTTTTGAGATGGAGTCACTGTCTCCCAGGCTGGAGTGCAGTGGCGCCATCTCGGCTCACCACAAGCTCCGCCTCCCAGGTTCACGCCATTCTCCTGCCTCAGCCTCCCTAGTAGCTGGGACTACATGCTCCCGCCACCACGCCCGGTTAATTTTTTGTATTTTTAGTAGAGACGGGGTTTCACCGTGTTAGCCAGGATGGTCTCGATCTCCTGATCTCCTGATCCGCCCAGCTCTGCCTCCTAAAGTGCTGGGATTCCAGGCGTGAGCCACCGTGCCCAGCCAAAATGTATCTTTTTTAAAACAGCAAGGCAAACCAATTCTGTTAAATTTGACGTTTCTGAAACTGATAGCCTCTTGTTAAGAATACTAATAATGTAGAATACTAATAATGTATTCTTATACATTGTTATGTATTGCAGATACATGCATTATCCATTATTACCTATTATATACTATTATATCATTACACCTTATGATAAACTTTCTGGGAGTTTTCTGGTCATTTGAGAATGTCAAGTTTTATGAAAAATTTTGAGAATATTAACATATAATGTATATTATGCTTCATGGGTCAAGTTTCTATTATAATTCGTGATTTATGTGACAGGTACAGAATAAATTTAGTAACAGTGATTTAGGAGCCTTTCCACTTGTATGATAATTCAGAAGAAGAAAATATTTTTGAGATTTTACCACTCAGAACTGAGGAAGAAAATTGTCCAGGATAATTCATTATAATTTACAAATGGTGCAATAGTTAAGTGACATCTGCATTAATCCCCTGAATATTCCTGATCAATATTTTCCAAAGTTTGTTCCATGGCATGCTCACCTTGCAGGATACTCCTTTAAAAAATATATCCCTATGGTAAAAAACACTCTACTTCCCTGGATTAGAAATTAATATTTTACATTAACAAATTATAGAGTCTGAAAAATCTTAAAAACCCTGCTTAACTCAGGATTTCCCAGATATATGATGACAAAATGTTCCCACATAATATTTATTAATATCTGAGTTCCAGAGAATATATCAGGACATGTTCATCTTTGGGAAGCAAAACTTGTTTGTTTATTAATCGTCCCATCCTGAATGGATTTGGGGAGTGAGAGTAAGAAGGAAAAACTCTTAATGGAACGATATGAATAAGACATCACGTCTTTTCTACACTGTCACATGAAAATATTCATAGTGTACTTCATTATAACTTAATGAACCCTTGGTTACCAGTTTAGTCAAATAATGCATCCATATATCAAAGATAAAAGAAAGTACTTGAGTATTGTATTCACTGTAACTCTGGTATTCCTAATCACAAAAGAATACACAAATTTTGCTTTCATTACTAAAGACAAACATGGAAATTAGAAGCCTATATTTAACCAGCTGAAACAGCTTGGATGAACCAGAAAAAGCAATGTCCATTATATCATATAGTCTCTCTAGCGAACCTAACTGAAATGCAAATGTAATTTTAAAGAAAATGAGCATAAATCATTCTGGGTAAGTTGAGTTCTTCAGATAATAGTAAGATAATATACTAATATTGATAGCATATGAATTATAAAGTAATGTGAATTTTGTGTCAAGTGATTTATATATATATATTTTATAAAATACTGTTCATTTATTTATAAATAACTTATTAAGGAATAATGCAAAAATGTTTGTTCTTTGTCCATAAATGAGATCATAAATGAGAAAATAATCTTTGATAAGCCACAGGTTCAGGTAATTGTCCCTTAAAAAATCATCACCATAAATATGACTACTCTTCTTAGGTATAACAATAAAAACCGGTTGAATTGTTTTTTCCTTTTAGAGATTTCATTTTTTAGAGTAGTTTTTAGGTTCTTAGCAAAGTCAAACAGTAACTACATAGAGGTTTTATATATGCTCTGACTTCACACATGCCCAGTTTCCCCCGCTATCAACATCCCCTCACCAGAACAGTACATTTGCTATAATCAATATACCTTTGTTGATGCATAATTATCAACCAAAGTCCGTAGTTTACATTAAGGTTCAGTCTTGGTGGTGTACTTCCTATGTGTTTTGCCAAAAGTATAATGACAGGTATCTACTATTATAGTATCATGCAGAATAATTTCACTGTCCTAAAAGTCCCTGTGCTGTGTCTATTCATCCCTTCTTCCCCCATTCCCTGGCAACTACCGGTCTTTTTACTGTCTCTATAGTTTTGCTTTGTTTCAGAATATCATATATGAAATACCACACTATTTAGCCTTTTCAGAACGGTTTCTTTTACTTAGTAATATGCATTTAAGTTTTCTCCATGTCTTTTCGTGGCTTGAAACTTATTAATCTTTAATAATGAATAATATTCTTTTGTCTGAATGTATCATAGTTTATCCATTCATCTACCAAAAAATACCTTGGTTGCTTAACTTGTTACGTTTTAACTTTACTCTAATTCTAACAGGCAGAAGAAACAGAAAAAGGGGATAAGATTAGGTTAGCAAAAATCATATTTTTTTTTAATTTCTTTCACAACTACCTGCCTTTCCACATAAAAACATAAGTAATTCAAAGGACAAAAGTTCTTGTGAATAAGCTCAAGTAGATCTCTACAGGTAACTAAGGAATGGGTAACTGTACATTAGTGTGAAAATACAAGAGGTAAATTTATACAATACAATTTCAACCCCCTAAAAATTGTTATTACCACAAGAAAATGTAATTTTTTTCTCAATCTTCTTTCTGCCTTTCCTTGCTTCTTAATAAGAATGATGTGTTTCTTTTGTGATTAAAGAGATAGACAGTGGATTTCCTTAACAATTTAATCAGGTAATTAAGGAATAGTCATCATCTGATACTTTTAGTGTTCTGAGATTGATCTAAATCAAATTAGTCTTTATTAATAGATTATAAACAAAATGATAGAATGAAACAGCAAAGCCTCAAGTCCATCATAACCTACACATACTAATTTCAAAATCATTTAGTGAAAAATATTTTAGACTAAATTTCTACTTGGTAAATAGTATGTCTGTTTATGTAACTAATAGTCATTCTGTTTGGAAGTGACATACATTGACATACATTTCTTAGTGTTTCCTTGAGGCGGATTTTTATGTCTGAACTCTAAGATCTAATCAGTTTCATCTGATTCTGAGGTTAATTTTGAAAAATATGTTTTAATGCATAATAACATATAAGCCCTCAAAATTTTCCTTACTAAAACTGAAAGAATCTTCCAGCAAGAAAATAAAAAGTATGTACTTCTGATAGATCACAAAAAATAGTGTTTTTTTCTTTGACCTTTTATTCCAAACAGCTAAGACATGAACAGCATTGAGATGATATTTTTTCAATTATAATAAAAAATGTTGAGAGATTCAATGGAAAATTTCTTTGTATTTTTATGTCTGAAAACAAGAAAAATTGAAAAGTAATATTTAGGCAAGATGGACATTTGAAGAGCTACTTGAATAGTGAGAAGATTTGGATAGAATGTCTGAGTATGTTCCTATGAGGGAAGCTTAGTGAAAATAGAGTCATTTAATAAAGGAAATCGAAATCCTTTTATAACCTTCCCCTTTACATTCACTCCTGTTACTATTTCTTCCAGTGAGATGAAGAGAGACTAGAACTACTTGGGAAAAAGTTTAAATGTCTAATGGGAGATTATTTTTGGTGAGAGATTAATTATAAAATAATTACTTAGTAATAAAAGGAAGAAAAGAAGACACATTAGAAATGGCCTTCATCATTTTATTCTGTACTCTGACCTCAATCTTTTTGTCTCTTGATTAGCTTTGATGTTCACTCTTACATTCATTTAATTCAAAATTTATGAAATATTACTTTTTCTCTTTCATTTTATCAGTAGTTTCATTCACAGAATGAAGTCATGACAATGATTTTTTTTTCTCCATCAAATCTATTTGTTCTGGGAGACATATATGGGAAGCCAGGTCTCTCATTACAAGCTCAAGTAATTGAGAGAAGGGTACATGGTTACCAAGATCCACTTGAAGAAGACTATATCAGAAGTCTGGAAGGGAAACAAGACTGAGCTACGGCACATAAAACAGAGTCAGTCCAAGAGGTAACAAAAGTAAGATAAAGGGGGCGGAGCAAGATGGCCGAATAGGAACAGCTCCAGTCTCCAACTCCCAGCGCGAGCGACACAGAAGACCGGCGATTTCTGCATTTTCAACTGAGGTACTGGGTTCATCTCACTGGGGAGTGCCAGATGATCGGTGCTGGTCAGCTGCTGCAGCCCGACCAGCGAGAGCTGAAGCAGGGCGAGGCATTGCCTCACCTGGAAAGCGCAAGGGGGAAGGGAATCCCTTTTCCTAGCCAGGGGAACTGAGACACACAACACCTGGAAAATCGGGTAACTCCCACCCCAATACTGCGCTTTAAGCAGACAGGCACACCAGGAGATCATATCCCACACCTGGCCGGGAGTGTCCCACACCCACGGAGCCTCCCTCATTGCTAGCACAGCAGTCTGTGATCTACCGGCAAGGCAGCAGCGAGGCTGGGGGAGGGGCGCCCGCCATTGCTGAGGCTTAAGTAGGTAAACAAAGCTGCTGGGAAGCTCGAACTGGGTGGAGCTCACAGCAGCTCAAGGAAACCTGCCTGTCTCTGTAGACTCCACCTCTGGGGACAGGGCACAGTAAATAATAACAAACGCAGCAGCTCTGCAGAGGCAAACGACTCTGTCTGACAGCTTTGAAGAGAGCAGTGGATCTCCCAACACGGAGGTTGAGATCTGAGAAGGGACAGACTCCCTGCTCAAGTGGGTCCCTGACCCCTGAGTAGCCTAACTGGGAGACATCCCCCACTAGGGGCAGTCTGACACCCCACACCTCACAGGGTGGAGTACACCCCTGAGAGGAAGATTCCAAAGCAAGAATCAGACAGGTACACTCGCTGTTCAGAAATATTCTATCTTCTGCAGCCTCTGCTGCTGATACCCAGGCAAACAGGGTCTGGAGTGGACCTCAAGCAATCTCCTACAGCTACAACCTACAGCTGAGGATCCTGACTGTTAGAAGGAAAGCTATCAAACAGGAAGGACACCTACACCAAAACCCCATCAGTATATCACCATCATCAAAGACCAGAGGCAGATAAAACCACAAAGATGGGGAAAAAGCAGGGCAGAAAAGCTGGAAATTCAAAAAATAAGAGCGCATCTCCCCCGGCAAAGGAGCGCAGCTCATCGCCAGCAACGGATCAAAGCTGGACGGAGAATGACTTCGATGAGATGAGAGAAGAAGGCTTCAGTCCATCAAACTTCTCAGAGCTAAAGGAGGAATTACGTACCCAGTGCAAAGAAACTAAAAATCTTGAAAAAAAAGTGGAAGAATTGATGGCTAGAGTAATTAATGCAGAGAAGCTCACAAACGAAATGAAAGAGACGAAAACCATGGCACGAGAAATACGTGACAAATGCACAAGCTTCAGTAACCGTCTCGATCAACTGGAAGAAAGAATGTCAGCGATGGAGGATCAAATGAATGAAATGAAGCGAGAAGAGAAACCAAAAGAAAAAAGAAGAAAAAGAAATGAACAAAGCCTGCAAGAAGTATGGGATTACGTAAAAAGACCAAATCTACGTCTGATTGGGGTGCCTGAAAGTGAGGGGGAAAATGGAACCAAGTTGGAAAACACTCTTCAGGATATCATCCAGGAGAACTTCCCCAACCTAGTAGGGCAGGCCAACATTCAAATCCAGGAAATACAGAGAACGCCACAAAGATACTCCTCGAGAAGAGCAACTCCAAGACACATAATTGCCAGATTCACCAAAGTTGAAATGAAGGAAAAAATCTTAAGGGCAGCCAGAGAGAAAGGTCAGGTTACCCACAAAGGGAAGCCCATCAGACTAACAGCAGATCTCTCGGCAGAAACTCTTCAAGCCAGAAGAGAGTGGGGGCCAATATTCAACATTCTTAAAGAAAAGAATTTTAAACCCAGAATTTTATATCCAGCCAAACTAAGTTTCATAAGTGAAGGAGAAATAAAATCCTTTACAGATAAGCAAATGCTTAGAGATTTTGTCACCACTAGGCCTGCCTTACAAGAGACCCTGAAGGAAGCACTAAACATGGAAAGGAACAACCGGTACCAGCCATTGCAAAAACATGCCAAAATGTAAAGACCATCAAGGCTAGGAAGAAACTGCATCAACTAACGAGCAAAATAACCAGTTAATATCATCATGGCAGGATCAAGTTCACACATAACAATCTTAACCTTAAATGTAAATGGACTAAATGCTCCAATTAAAAGACACAGACTGGCAAACTGGATAAAGAGTCAAGACCCATCAGTCTGCTGTATTCAGGAGACCCATCTCACACGCAGAGACATACATAGGCTCAAAATAAAGGGATGGAGGAAGATTTACCAAGCAAATGGAGAACACAAAAAAGCGGGGGTTGCAATACTAGTCTCTGATAAAACAGACTTTAAACCATCAAAGATCAAAAGAGACAAAGAAGGCCATTACATAATGGTAAAGGGATCAATTCAACAGGAAGAGCTAACTATCCTAAATATATATGCACCCAATACAGGAGCACCCAGATTCATAAAGCAAGTCCTTAGAGACTTACAAAGAGACTTAGACTCCCATACAATAATAATGGGAGACTTCAACACTCCACTGTCAACATTAGACAGATCAACGAGACAGAAAGTTAACAAGGATATCCAGGAATTGAACTCATCTCTGCAGCAAGCAGACCTAATAGACATCTATAGAACTCTCCACCCCAAATCAACAGAATATACATTCTTCTCAGCACCACATCGTACTTACTCCAAAATTGACCACGTAATTGGAAGTAAAGCACTCCTCAGCAAATGTACGAGAACAGAAATTATAACAAACTGTCTCTCAGACCACAGTGCAATCAAATTAGAACTCAGGACTAAGAAACTCAATCAAAACCGCTCAACTACATGGAAACTGAACAACCTGCTCCTGAATGACTACTGGGTACATAACGAAATGAAGGCAGAAATAAAGATGTTCTTTGAAACCAATGAGAACAAAGATACAACATACCAGAATCTCTGGGACACATTTAAAGCAGTGTGTAGAGGGAAATTTATAGCACTAAATGCCCACAAGAGAAAGCAGGAAAGATCTAAAATTGACACTCTAACATCGCAATTAAAAGAACTAGAGAAGCAAGAGCAAACACATTCGAAAGCTAGCAGAAGGCAAGAAATAACTAAGATCAGAGCAGAACTGAAGGAGATAGAGACACAAAAAACCCTCCAAAAAATCAATGAATCCAGGAGTTGGTTTTTTGAAAAGATCAACAAAATTGACAGACCACTAGCAAGACTAATAAAGAAGAAAAGAGAGAAGAATCAAATCGACGCAATTAAAAATGATAAAGGGGATATCACCACCGACCCCACAGAAATACAAACTACCATCAGAGAATACTATAAACACCTCTACGCAAATAAACTGGAAAATCTAGAAGAAATGGATAATTTCCTGGACACTTACACTCTTCCAAGACTAAACCAGGAAGAAGTTGAATCCCTGAATAGACCAATAGTAGGCTCTGAAATTGAGGCAATAATTAATAGCCTACCAACCAAAAAAAGTCCAGGACCAGATGGATTCACAGCTGAATTCTACCAGAGGTACAAGGAGGAGCTGGTACCATTCCTTCTGAAACTATTCCAATCAATAGAAAAAGAGGGAATCCTCCCTAACTCATTTTATGAGGCCAACATCATCCTGATACCAAAGCCTGGCAGAGACACAACAAAAAAAGAGAATTTTAGACCAATATCCCTGATGAACATCGATGCAAAAATCCTCAATAAAATACTGGCAAACCGGATTCAGCAGCACATCAAAAAGCTTATCCACCATGATCAAGTGGGCTTCATCCCTGGGATGCAAGGCTGGTTCAACATTCGCAAATCAATAAACATAATCCAGCATATAAACAGAACCAAAGACAAGAACCACATCATTATCTCAATAGATGCAGAAAAGGCTTTTGACAAAATTCAACAGCCCTTCATGCTAAAAACGCTCAATAAATTCGGTATTGATGGAACGTACCTCAAAATAATAAGAGCTATTTATGACAAACCCACAGCCAATATCATACTGAATGGGCAAAAACTGGAAAAATTCCCTTTGAAAACTGGCACAAGACAGGGATGCCCTCTCTCACCACTCCTATTCAACATAGTGTTGGAAGTTCTGGCTAGGGCAATCAGGCAAGAGAAAGAAATCAAGGGGATTCAGTTAGGAAAAGAAGAAGTCAAATTGTCCCTGTTTGCAGACGACATGATTGTATATTTAGAAAACCCCATTGTCTCAGCCCAAAATCTCCTTAAGCTGATCAGCAACTTCAGCAAAGTCTCAGGATACAAAATTAATGTGCAAAAATCACAAGCATTCTTATACACCAGTGACAGTCAAACAGAGAGCCAAATCAGGAATGAACTTCCATTCACAATTGCTTCAAAGAGAATAAAATACCTAGGAATCCAACTTACAAGGGATGTAAAGGACCTCTTCAAGGAGAACTACAAACCACTGCTCAGTGAAATCAAAGAGGACACAAACAAATGGAAGAACATACCATGCTCATGGATAGGAAGAATCAATATCGTGAAAATGGCCATACTGCCCAAGGTAATTTATAGATTCAATGCCATCCCCATCAAGCTACCAATGAGCTTCTTCACAGAATTGGAAAAAACTGCTTTAAAGTTCCTATGGAACCAAAAAAGAGCCCGCCTCTCCAAGACAATCCTAAGTCAAAAGAACAAAGCTGGAGGCATCACGCTACCTGACTTCAAACTATACTACAAGGCTACAGTAACCAAAACAGCATGGTACTGGTACCAAAACAGAGATATAGACCAATGGAACAGAACAGAGTCCTCAGAAATAATACCACACATCTACAGCCATCTGATCTTTGACAAACCTGAGAGAAACAAGAAATGGGGAAAGGATTCCCTATTTAATAAATGGTGCTGGGAAAACTGGCTAGCCATAAGTAGAAAGCTGAAACTGGATCCTTTCCTTACTCCTTATACGAAAATTAATTCAAGATGGATTTGAGACTTAAATGTTAGACCTAATACCATAAAAATCCTAGAGGAAAACCTAGGTAGTACCATTCAGGACATAGGCATGGGCAAAGACTTCATGTCTAAAACACCAAAAGCAACGGCAGCAAAAGCCAAAATTGACAAATGGGATCTCATCAAACTAAAGAGCTTCTGCACAGCAAAAGAAACTACCATCAGAGTGAGCAGGCAACCTACAGAATGGGAGAAAATTTTTGCAATCTACTCATCTGACAAAGGGCTAATATCCAGAACCTACAAAGAACTCAAACAAATTTACAAGAAAAAAACAAACAACCCCATCCAAAAGTGGGCAAAGGATATGAACAGACATTTCTCAAAAGAAGACATTCATACAGCCAACAGACACATGAAAAAATGCTCATCATCACTGGCCATCAGAGAAATGCAAATCAAAACCACAATGAGATACCATCTCACACCAGTTAGAATGGTGATCATTCAAAAGTCAGGAAACAACAGGTGCTGGAGAGGATGTGGAGAAATAGGAACACTTTTACACTGTTGGTGGGAGTGTAAACTAGTTCAACCATTATGGAAAACAGTATGGCGATTCCTCAAGGATCTAGAACTAGATGTACCATATGACCCAGCCATCCCATTACTGGGTATATACCCAAAGGATTATAAATTATGCTGCTATAAGGACACATGCACACGTATGTTTATTGCAGCACTATTCACAATAGCAAAGACTTGGAATCAACCCAAATGTCCATCAGTGACAGATTGGATTAAGAAAATGTGGCACATATACACCATGGAATACTATGCAGCCATAAAAAAGGATGAGTTTGTGTCCTTTGTAGGGACATGGATGCAGCTGGAAACCATCATTCTTAGCAAACTATCACAAGAACAGAAAACCAAACACCGCATGTTCTCACTCGTAGGTGGGAACTGAACAATGAGATCACTTGGACTCGGGAAGGGGAACATCACACACCGGGGCCTATCATGGGGAGGGGGGAGGGGGGAGGGATTGCATTGGGAGTTATACCTGATGTAAATGACGAGTTGATGGGTGCAGCACACCAACATGGCACAAGTATACATATGTAGCAAACCTGCACGTTGTGCACATGTACCCTACAACTTGAAGTTTAATAATAATAAATAAATTAAAAAAAAAAAAAAAAAAAAAAGTAAGATAAAGAGCTAGGCAAATAGCCAAATCTATGTCATTGTGTTCATGCTGCTGATAAAGACATACCCCGGACTAGGCAATTTACAAAAGAAAGAGGTTTAATTGGACTCAGTTTCACGTGGCTGGGAAGGCCTCACAATCATGGTGAAAGGGAAGGAGGAGCAAGTCACATCTTACATAGGTGGTGGCAGGAAAAGAGAGCTTGTGCAGGGCAACTCCCATTTTTAAAACCATCAGATCTGGTGAGACCCATTCACTATCATAAGAACAGCATGGGAAAGACCTGCCCCCATAATTCAATCATCTCCCACCAGGTCCCTCCCACAACATGTGGGAATTTGGGCAGCTATGAGATTTGGGTGGGGACACAGAGCCAAACCATATCAGTCATCAATCTGAAATAGGAAGGAATGGCAAGAAGTTTTAATCTTACATGACATTCTCTATAATGCTAGAAGATGCTTAGATTGTGATAAAGAATGTGAAGTTACAGCAAAGTGCAAGGTAATAGAGCAGTATGATTAATCAGCTATCACTCTCACAGATAAAAGAGTAAACCATAACAAAATGTGCCAAGTGTTTCTGATAGCTTACCAAGGGGAGAATACACAATGGAGACCAAGAAACCTCCAGTTTTCTATGTGAGTGGACAGTATTTCTGCCTAAATCAAAACTTAAAACCTCAGCTAGGTTTCACAGCATCCCACCTGACAAACCATGAACTTGAGTCATTTATTTTTCCATTAACCTATTTTTCTATACTATTTTTTTCATATTGGAAGTAACTTCTGATTAGGCAGTAGTTCTCCATATACTAATAGGTTAATAAAGTATAAAGTCAGGGACATCAGGAATACAAGCTTTGATGACTGCAAAAGTGAGTTTTCTGGATGGAGGTGTTGTGAAAAATAACAAATGAAGTTTACTATAGCAACTCCATGCTGTTATGCAAGGCCCTCTCAACCCCAAGGGCTTAGTTGGTATACTTCCAGTCACTGATCACTGGTACTGGGCTCAGAATCTCAAAACCAGAATAACAACTGGAGGCTGAACTCAGTTATTTGAAGTCTTGAAAGCTTGAGGTAATAGAAATCCTTAATGATAAACACAATGATAGGATTTGGTTGGTCAGCACAGAAAATTAATATGTGCCATATTCATGGGATGCCAACCAGCACTAGGACAGTCTTGTCAATATTTGAGCAGGGTAGCTTGGAGATTGGATCTGGATGAATAATATTCCAGGAATATTTAAAGGATAGAAGGATGGGTAGCAGCCTCTCAAGTTACCTGACATTGTGACCAAAGATGAACTGACATAGATGATGGTTAATCAGAAGGGTTGGAATCATAAATTGTTGTAGGTGGCCTTCAAGGTTTTGAAAATGTTGTTACAGACAACAGAAATATTTTTATGCAAGCTTTTCCAAGTGGGCTCTTCTTTTACATGCCATCTTAGAGGAAGACTCTTTAGCTCTTCCTGCTACACAAAATCACACGTGGTTAAGACATTGGTCTCTGAAGTCAGACAACCCTTGAGTCAAATACTAGTTCCACCAGGTAGTATCTAAGTGAAGTTTGGTTATGTAACGTATGTAAGCCTGAATCTCACACTCAGTTGTAAGGATTAAACATGATTCCATAGAAAAGGGGATAAAACAGTATCTGGCAAATAGTAAATGGTCAGTTAAATATTAGATTTTTTTAAAAGGATTGCCCTCAGATGCTCTGAATTTTTAGGTCTGTAATCATGAGCATTCATGTACTTACTAACTACATGAAGCAGTTTTTCTTGGTTTTAGTCTAGGTAGCAAGACCTGATGTGAGCTGAGTTTTTAGTTCATCACAATCATTCTAGACCAAAGTACACTCTCACGAGTTTTCTGACTGGTTTTTAGGTAGCATCTTTGAAATTAGAAGTGGATGTGATAAGAGTTCCCTTTCTCACCACTGTTTCCAGAGAAGGCTTCCAAGAATGAAATCAGTTTTGGGGCCACTAGGTTTCCACTTGAATGGGGACACGAATCTCTGCCCTTTGCCCTTAATTTTAGGACTGGGCTGGGGCAGGGTGAGACAGGATAACTAAACAAGGATTTGGAAGGTAGAAAAAATCTTCTATAATAACTATAAATTAGAAAACTATCTCCCCCTTAAAATGAATATTTATTGGGAGATTCAAGTCGGGAAATTTTATGTACTTTGGCATTTAATCATGATGAAGATTAAAGCCTCCAGCATTCACGCTTACCTTTTCATCACATGCATTACTTATCATTTTCAGGAGGCCTAAATAGGTTCTTCAAAGTGGTTCACCTCACTGTGTTTCACTTGAGTAAGACAAGAAATGCAGCCTAAACTTCCTGATCCAGCTTTATCTAAAGAAGGGAACATTCAAATGTTGAATGTTATTTCTTCATTTTTTTAGCTTTAGCCATTAACTCAAGACAAGCAAATGATTTAAAATTTGTAGGGGTCAGATTGTGACCATTTCCTCTGGTAAGACAAGCAGGAACCTGGGATCAAAAAAATCTAGCCTGGGTGTCCTAGTTGCTGCAGTGAAATAAGCTGATTTAGGTAGACCAATTGGCAAAATTAAAAGCCAAGGGTCCAGGATCCAAATAAATCAACAGTCAGAAAGCAATAATTCAGGCGTAATTTAATGGATGGAAAATCAGAAGAGAGCAAAGTTTCAGAGCCAAGGCGTTATAAAGTAGGAAGTTGTTCAAATGGTTGAAGAAGCTCATGGAGACTATTCAATTGCTATCTTATGTTGTTTTGTGTTGCATTCCGGTCTTGTGTTATGTGGATTTGCACCAAACTTGGAAAACTTGCAGCCACTATTTCCTCAAAAAGTAATTTTTCTGCATCAAAAATAAATAAATAAAAGGGTTCGACACCATGAACACTGCATTTCACAAATCATGAAATGGAGTAAGAGTTTTATTCTCACTCCATTTGGCATAGCCAGGGTATCTGCCTTTAGTTTAAATAGCATGGGACTTAGGAGTGAGATACTACTTTTACAGTTATGTGAAAATTCCTCGAATTAGAGAGTTTAACTTTTACCCAAGTCCGTGCTGACTAGTCAATCTCATCCAACACATAGGTTAGTGTGAAAGTCAAAACAAATCTCTACTTTTGCCAAAATGTTTTCTTTTCCCAAAAGGCTCATGTGTCTCTTTATCATGCATAAAAAATTTCAATTGCAGAAAATAATTTCCACTAGCACTACATTATAAAAATACAACTAGCAATGAGCCAACTGTTGCAAAATGTCACAAGATGTGTGAGAAACTGACATGGTTGGAAATTCAATGCCACATCATCATCCTTAATCATGAACTAATTAATTTTCGTCATTGCAGCATAGAAGGAAAACTTATTTTATGTTATTCCTATTAACTTCAATATGGAGCTTTGTTGTGCTATGTCAAGAGAGAGGAGTGGAGTAGATAGAATGCCAACTTAAATGGAGAAAAGTGCTAATAGCAAGTGCTGATTCAGCATGCAAAGAACTGCTCTACATTTAATCCAAGAACAAAAAGACAGAACTAATCAAAATTTATTTCTAGCCCATTAAACTGTAATTTGTAATGCTGGACAAAGCTGCATCACAATGGTTTCACTACTGGATTGACTTATATTACAAAACTATCCACTCAAACTGATGTAAATTCTCCTACTGCTATAATGCAGGGGTAAAGGAAAGCACCCAAGTATTCTTCACAGTTAACACCGACACATCAGAAAATGTTCTTTGCTGAAGGTTCAAAATAAATACAGTATTAGAAGAATTTAAAAACATTTTATCTTTGAAACATCAGTCTTTAGAACAAAAAAAAATCCATTGAATTCCTGAAATATACTTTACCAGGAATATAACATACCAGAATTTGAAATACATAATAAAATGTATATATATATGCAATATATAATAAAAAGCATAATCCAACACTCACAACCATAGGACATATGCCACATAAAAACAATAGGTATTTTTTGGAAATTATATATTAAAAGGTTTTTTAATGATTAGAAATACATTTCCGTATTCAAAGAAACTTAGACTGTACATGTAACTGGGGAATTTCTAACTTAGAAGCTTCACACTTGGGGGACTTAAATGATCATCTATTTTCAGCAAAAAGATTAGCCATTAATTCCAGTGATATCTTACGTCTGTTTGGTAGCATAAGACAAGCAGACTGGAAAAACTTTGGAAGAAGCAATAAATAAAATGAATAGAAAAATAAATGTGCCATAAGCTCACATTGCTCAAACATTCATGTTAAAATGCGATTCTGATTTAGTAAATGATAACCTACAGGTCACCTTTGACAGACCTCCAAATTAACAACCTGGAGAAGGCCTTATGATTCATGGCTTATGTCTTGTTCCTGAGTAAAGAATCTTATTGTAAGTCCCTTCCATCTTATCGAGAGTTTCTCACATAGTTGACATACTGATTAATACATAATCTACTGACATTAAAATGGATACCAATTTGTTTCTGAATCATGAAGTTTTACTGATTGGCTTGCAGGTAACACATTTCAGCCTGTTATGTTTTCATTTGTACCATTGATTATAACCACTGTTTTGTACCTTCCAATGAAAAAAAAAAATTCACGATGTGAGGAGTACCCTTCCCTCTCCTACACTTTCCTATAAAAACATTCCAATTTGTAATAGACTGTGGAACATGCCCGAATTTGTTGCTGTGGCTTTCTGGGTTTATAGTCAAATTTGGCTTTCAATAAACCTTCATCAAATTATTTCTGCCCCAACAGCCTTAATTTCAGTTGGCATACATCTGAGCCTGAGATTCTGCATGTCTAGCACCCTCCCAGGTGATATGATGATGTTTGTCTAGGGAACACTCCTTGAATAGCAGTTACAAGGAAATAAAAAGGGAAATCAGGGTCAGTGAAATAAGAACTTAGTATTTTTGTTGTTGTTGCTGTTGTTTAGACATCTCTAAAGTTCCTCCTAGTCTGAATTTTCCTGCATCAATGATTTTTAAACTTGGCTGCATGTGAGAATCACCCTGGAAACTTTCAGAAATCCCGCTGCCCAGGTTACATTTCAAACCAATTACATAGTAATCGTGAGGGGTAGTATGTGAACATCAGTAGTTGTTGAAACTCCCAAGTGATTACAATGCACAGCCAAGATTGAGAACCACTAGATTGACTTTTCACAGCTTAAGAAGCAAAATTTACACCCAGTTAATAAATTTTAGCTCAGTGACCAAGTCCTTGAAACCAATGCCATGATCACTAAAAACATCAACCCAGGAAAATCAAGTGAAACCCTCAGCTCTGTTTTGATCATTTTCCACTGGGATTCCTTGAGTAACTTGGTGATAACTCTTTATAATGAGATACATAGATGCCCTCTCATCTTCCTACTCAGGTGGATGCACATTGTGCTGGCCTTAGTCACTGTAGTCTCTGAGAAAGAAAAACACAGCATTCTGAAGATGAACTGCCATTAACTGACACACACACATAGTACTTGATTAACAGTATATAATGAATCCCTTCTTCAGTTTTGTATTGAATATAGAAACAGCTTCAATCTTCCCATCATTGCACAAAAGCAACACTTCATGTAACATCCATATTGGCAAAGAAAAAGAAAATTCTAATAGCAGCCCCAACAGAAAAAAACAAGATTAAGTTATAATTGTGATACTGGCTGTCAATATCTTGATTTGCAAACAATGTAGGACTATAGAAATAAACATTAATTAGGTAGCAATTTTTCACACTGCTGAACATTATCATAATAAAAACCCATTATGAATCTGAAACATTTTATACATTAATGCATGCTTCTCTACTAATGTGTGATAATTAAAAAAGCAAGGAGACTGTTGTCCAGTGATGTCTACAATACACATTTTTAAATGTTTACATAGCAATAGCAAGTCAAATCTTTCACTTTTAAAATTCATACCAATACTGATTGTACTAAATTCTTCCATCTCCTAAGTATTTGGTGTCTCATTTCTGTCAAATTAAAATTTCACTTATTTCTTCATTAAATATCCCTTTATTAAATTTATTGATGAAACATACACTGTATCAGGTATCATGCTACACTTTGGGAATAAAGTGGTGAGCAAAACCAGATACTATATTGTTAGTGTTTACAATATAGAGGGGCAAACAGACATTCCTAAAAATTTTAAATATCAAACATCAAGTCACAAAATTGTAGCGATGACAAATGCTTGAAAGAAAAAGAAAAAGAAGGAACATCTGTTATATAAGACTCTATAATAGGGAGTTTGTCCTGTTCATGGAGGTTAGGGAAATTTTTCTGAAGAAACAACGATTGAGCTACAGTCTAAAGAATGGTCAGTTTTAGTTTGACCAAAGATTAAAAAAAAAAAAAAAAAAAAAGACATTCCAACTGAGGATATAGTAGGCACAATGGCAGGTGGCAGAAGAAAGCATGGAAGGTAGGAGGGATGGAATGGGGTTACTGGAGCAGGTGGAAGGGAGATGATGTGCAGCTGAGCTATCTTTCAGAAAGATGCCACATCCTTCCGTTGAATTTGAATTTGGAAAATATTTGTCAAGGTGCGATATAGTTCAAGGTAGGTGAAAGAGGTCCAATTAACAGAGCATAATCAAAGCAGTGAAATGCAGTGGGACATAATAGAACTATATAGTAAATGTACCCTCCTCCAATTCCTTTTCAGACTTCTACCTAAATAAATGCATAAGAAGACTATAAGAGGTAAAGCTAAAAATGATACCAGGGATTAGACTGGTACAATAGTTTTTAATACAATAACTGTATTTTCTATATGTTCATGTGTTTGCGATGTTTTAAATTCTATGATGCTCCTTCTATAAATACATATGATGGCAACAATACTAATAAGCCTTGTAAATCAAATAGTAATACAGGTTTGTATATGCCTAAATATATGTGAACATAAATGGAGACCAGAGGAGACAATTTTAACATAAGAGTGGTTCAGTTGTAGAATCAACAAAGCATAGCCCATGGGCCAAATCCTGCTCTTGGCCTCATTTTGTAAATGGAGTTTTATTGGAACATAACTACACTTATTAATGTGCCTATTGTCTATGAGTGCTTTCATGCTACAATAGCAGAATTGGATAGTTGCAATAAAAAAATGCAGCCCACAAAACCCTACATAGAAAAAGTTAGTTGAGCCTTTTCTTTTGGAGATGGTTTTCAAGTGAGTACACCAATCTTTCCAGGAGAGTGACTAACTGTTCCTTTTTGTTTGGGATTCTTCTGGATTTACTGCTGAAAGTCTCATGTCCTGGGAAATCAGGATGGTTCATTGTTCTACCTCATGCCCTGTTAGTATTTTGGCTAGGCTGCATCTTGCCCTGAGATTCTTGTGAGTGGAAACTGTATCTTATGCATCCTTTGAGTTGCATACCCCTAATCACCACCACTTCTAACACAGGTACTAATAATTAGAAGAGACTCAAGCAATACTGTCATACTAAATTACAGAATAATATACAATTTGCATATTATGCCTAAAATCTAAGTGTCTCCATATTGAATGATCCTCTTCGGATTGTGAGGATTATACCCATAAATATAAAAGCATTTCATTTAACAGCATTAATTCTACTTTTAAACAACCTGCCTGGGAGAATACTCACCCACAAATGCAATAATAGCTTTGTTAGATTACAGCAGCATTGTAGGGAGGCACCCCAGGCTAAGTACATTAAGTCAGAACTCTTAGTATAAAGCCAGGATGACAGATGGAAAAAGTTAGGAGGGTATAAGAGATAATAGGTTATTAGTCAATAGTATGTGTATGGCTTGCAGTATGGGGTTGAGGGGGTGTTGCTTGGAGCAATTTCTGAGAACAAGGATCAGTGAAGGTTTATGATTTAATTTCCATGAATTCAGTTTGGGGAAACCAAGAGTGCTTAGGAAAACAACCTCAGAATAAACAGTTAAGTATAATTTTGAGTATATCAAAGTATTTTTGTTTGTTTGTCAGTGTAATTTTAGTTTTTGTTGTATAGCGATAGCAGCTGGAAACCTATCTCTGCCTGTTTAAACTGTGGGCAAAGTTACCAAATGTTGTTTTCATCAATGTATGTGCTTTTAAATAAATAATTTATACACGAACACAGTGATTCTTATCAAAGACTGTTGGGGGCACTGTACCTTAGAATAGTAGATATCTGGCTAGAATAACTTATCTAGAAAGCACGGATTCTCACATAAAGCAAGAAGCAATGCATCACAAAAGATAGAGTGTTGATTCTTAAATCTGATAATTTCACGTCAGATCTGTGAGCTTCTCCTGGTGGGCAAACTGCAACTGTAAAGTGGTTACAGTGTGGATTACCCACTAGATGCTCAGGGTATGGAGGAAAAGTCATCCTAAAGGTCAATAACTCTTTTACTCTTTCTGTGGTTGGTGGAGCAGGGTCGCGGGGGGACCTTTATAGGTATTTTGGTTATTTCACAGTAAAGGAAAATTGTATTCAGGATATGTAAGAGAACCAAGAGCCAGGCTAATCTGCATAATAATGACATTCTGAGTTCATTGTGATCACTCTTGTATCACTGTAGGTATTATTATGGGGTTGAATGGGGAAGGGAGTGTATGTAAGAAAACATCTCCTCTTTTCTCTGGGAAAGCCAGAGAGTGAGGAGTCTGGATTGGGGTAAATGGAAGTTGTATGGGAGCTTCTGGACAACTGAATGGTGCTCCCAGCTCTGAGCTAAGGAGAAAATGAAAGGACATCCCAACAGGGAAGCATAGTCTATGACTAAGGAGATATTTATGTGGGCAAAAACATATTTTAATTAATAATGTTTCTTTTCTGAATATGTCAAATTTTCAACATTCCCTTTATTTGAGAAGTAACAAGAGTATCCCATTTGGAGAAGCATGGCCCATGGCTAAAGCAGAATAGAACACTGTTGCAATGTATTTGTTTTTCTGTCCAGTCCTATAGTCCTTCACCTTGTGCACAAGCTCTCAATGCATTGTTTTTACTTTTGATTGAAGTGTAATCTGTGCATGTAAATATGTGGCTTCTTGAATTATCACAAACTAAACATCCCTGTGTAGCCAAAACCCAGGTGAGCAAACAACATTACTTTCCAGTCACTGTCTTTCTCTACTTGGTTTCTTAAATTTTTGTTAAATATTACCACTTGGCCTTCGGCAAATTTTAAGGTCTTAGGTAAGCAGTTCATGCCATGCATTAAGATGAAATCCAGAGACAACTGCAGGGTTCTGGAGGAATTGGTGAAAGGACATTCCCACAGGCATAGTAGGATGCTCGGAGCCATACTATAGAGCAAAAGTCAGCAAACTTTCTGTAAGGGGCCAGATTGTAAATATTCTTGACTTTGAGGACCATAAGTTCTTTCTTACAATTCTAAATGAATATCAATAGCTCTGTTCCAATTTTTTAAAAAGGCATTTGGCTGTACTTTATCAATACCCCTGGTATAGAGCAAGCAATATCTATGGAATGTTGGCTACTGTGTAAAGAGTATCAGAATACTTCAAGAGGGAACCCATGTGAAATCCTGGATGTCACTCTAATTAAAAGGCAGTTAACTCAGTTCTTAGTCATCAGGATTCCTCAAGGCAGAAAAACTTGAGACTTTTCGTTTATAATTGCTTATTTCTATCCTTGGTCTAGTTTTTTCTATTTCAAAATAATTCAGTAGTCAGAAGAAAGTTTTGGAATGTCTAGAGGCAAAAATATACTATTTTTGTTATATTTAGCAACATTGCTTAAGGAAAGCACTATGGATTTCACTATTTTCTAATTCTTTTATTCCTGAAAAGCAACTTTCTGCTCAAAAAAAATGTAACACAAACAATGGAATTTGTGTAAATCTTGAGGGCTTCGATATTTGATAATTTAACAATTAGTTAAAATTCCATTATATTATGAATTGAAAAGACAAATTTAGTCACACATAACAGCACATATTTTCCATTGTCGTATTTCCATAATGACAAGTTAAACCATTTGTCATTTTACTCTGCTTTGATTCAATTCTGTTTCCAGATTACTCATCATGTTTTGGGACATGAAACAATTTAATTCACCTTGACCTTGATGTGTTAGATCCTTTGTGGCCTTGGCACAGGTTATTCTAATCTCTACCACAGAAACACCAATCATGAGAGAAAACAAGTGGAATTTCTACAAAGTCCTTGCTTAATCAAAGAATGCTAAATCTGAAGATTTTGTTTTCTATTATTATTCCGGAAAGCTATAAAAACATATACAACAATAAGAAAATTAATGAGATTTGACAAAAATCAAACAACCATTGGACATTACCTGATATCACTTATTAAATGTTCATGAATTAATTTCTGTTATTATCTTGTACAACTGGAAAATTGCCCACATTATTTTCTTTGTCCAGAAGGTAGATTAAGCATTAAGATTTTCTTTTCTTTCTTTCTTTTTCTTTGCCACAGCACTAAAACTCATAAGATCACGCCACCTACCTATATGACATCTTTGACTTCTCTTTTCCTCTTATTCTACATCCAAAATATCCTATCCTATATATTATTCTTTCTAACCTACTGCCTATACTCCAGTCACAAGCATTGTCATGTCTCATTTGGATTATTGCAGCGGCCTCCTACCACCCATCTTGCTTCCACGAGTATTCCCACTACAGTCTGTGTACAACACAGCAGCTACATGGAAGCTGAAACACAGACTAGATGTGGCTATTAATCAGTTCAAGCTCTACCACCGTCTTCATTCCCTCTTTGGCTTTACCTGCCATCACCTACATCTTTCTAACCACACTGTCCACATTTACGCTCCTTAAGTGTTGCAAGCTTACTCCGGTCTCCTGCATCTGATGTTTCTTCTGCTCAAGCCATTCCTCCTTCATTTACCCCTAGGACTCTTTGTTTAGATACATGCCCCTTCTCCACCAATCCTATCACTTTCTTTCGTTGTTCAAAACATTCATATTTATTCGTTATATATTTCCATTGTCTTTCCCACCCGTTAGAATAAGCTCAATAGAGGTAAGAACGGCTGAGGTGGAAGGAAGGAAAGAGAAGGCAGGGCTGGAGAAGTTGCCCTGAATTGATTTGATATATACATATAAAATCACAAAGCAGGCTGGGCGCAGTGGCTCACACCTGTAATCCCAGCACTTTGGGAGGCCAAGGTAGGCAGATCACCTGTGGTGGGGAGTTCAAGAACAGCCTGACCAACATGGAGAAATCCTGTTTCTACTAAAAATACAAAATTAGCCGGGCGAGGTGGTGCATGCCTCTAATCCCAGCACTTGGGAGGCTGAGGCAGGAGAATTGCTGGAACCCGGGAGGTAGAGGTTGCGGTGAGTCAAGATCACTGCATTGCACTCCGGCCTAGACAACAAGAATGAAACTCTGTTTCAAATAAAATAAAATCACAAAGAGAATTTTTTCTTTTATTGCAATATTATCATACATGAAAATATTCTGATGTGTCCCAAGCATAATCCAAATGTCATGGAAAAAAACAATAAAGTGATAGTAAAATCAATAATGTGTAACATTTTTCTGTGGTCATTTTGGTATTAGCTGTTATCAATCAGTATTGAACTTCAGTGACAAGCACATTTTTCTGGTTACTATGAGAGTTGTATCACACAAACATGTTATCTTATACATGCTTTATGATCATTATCAGAAAAAAAGGAAAAAAATACATGCTACTTGTGCATACTATTGAAAATATTTTCATTTATTGCATTTAGCTATTTTAATTGTTTACAGACTATCACTAGCATTTGAGATTTATGCCATGCCAAAATAATGAAATTTATGTCATCTTTTTGGTAAATATGAAGGATAAAATAAAAAATTACAAATTTACTTCCTCTTTATATATTGTGATAATTTTTTATTATCAGCTAATCTTCAATGGAATTAAAACTTCTTTTTTTATTATCCTAAAAGAGACCTGGGATTATGGTCTGCCCACAAAGTGTTGAAATCTCTCTTGTAAATATATGCCTCTTCTCATTTGACAATTTGTTGTTGTTAGGTTGCAAATCTGTACTCCATTACTCTATAAAAGGAGTCTCCTCCACACCTTAAAAAAGCGTGTATTCAAATGGGTAAAAATAGATTCTAAATAGAATGTGTTGCAAATGATCCATTTCTTCCTTCTTTGGGGAGGAAAATTTAACAATAGAAAATAGCCATCCTATATGCCACCTGCAGACACACAACCACACAAGTCTTCCCCCCAAGTATACTTCTGCCACTATCTTTAAGGCTATTGGTATTTTTAGACTATAAGAAGACTCTAAAGTTTCTCTTGTCTTTGCTAAATTTCTCGTCTTTGTCTCTTGCTAAATTGAGATGAATTGTTATGTTATATAGAGCATTTGGAGTAACATCATTCTATAACTGCTATTATTCTAGGAAAACAATAATTGTAATTGTCTTAATCAATTCAGATTTCTGGAACAAAGATACCATAGACTGGGTGGCTTAAATAATACAAATTTATTTCTAACAGTTTTGGAGACTGGAAAGTCCATGCTTAATGTGGTGACCTATCCAATTCCTGGTGGGGGTCTTCTTCCTGTTATTACCTCACATGGCATGAAATGTCACAGAGAGAGAGTGTGTGGAGTAGGGGAAAGCAAGCTCTCTTGTGTCTCTCCTCACAGGTACGCTAATCCCATCATAAGAGCTACATCCTCATGACCCACTTACCTCCTAAGGGCCCCATCTCCAAATATCATCACATTAGGAATTAGAATTACAACATATAAATTTGGGCGTGGCACACAAACATGAATTCCCTAAGTTTGCTGAAGATTCCTGGTAATAGAATAAAGCGGTGCATATTTACTCATTTTTTCCCAAAAAAATATAGTCTTCAAACTCATGCTATTACCTTTTAAAATCAAGTAAAACAATACAAGATTATACGTAGTATTTAGGATTTGACTTAAATTCGGATAAACTGAGTTGTATATACAATGAAAAATAATAGTTGCCTTCACATCTACTAGGATGACTATAATAAAAAAGATAGGTAATAGAACACGTTGGTGAGAACTGGAAAAATTGGACCCCTCATACCCTGCTGGTAGAAATGTAAAATGGTGTGGCCACTTTGCAAAACAGTCTGGCAGTTCCTCAGACAATAAGCGGAGAGCTACCATAAAATCTAGTAATTCTACTGCTAGGTATATGCCCAAATGAAAACATAAGTTCATGTAAAATTTTTTACACAAATGTTCATAGCAGCATTTTTCATAATAGCCAAAAACTAGTAAAGAAAAAAAAAATGTCCATCAACGGATAAGTGAATGGATAAAATGTGTTATATTCATACAATGGAATATTATTCAGCCATAAAAAGAAATGAAGTATTGACAAATGCCACAATATGTATGAATCTTAAAAACGTGACAGTGAAAAAAAAAGCTAATCACAAAAAAGACCATATATTATGTAATTCCATTTATATAATAAAATGATCAGAATGGGCAAACCTTTAGGACACAAAGAAGAGTGGTTGTCCAGTGCTTGGGGTACTGAGGAGATAGCGGGTGCTGGGGATGGCTAAAGGGTAAAGGTTTCTTTCTGAAGAAATTTTGGGGTTAGGGGCACAGACATTAAGTCCATAGCACTGTATATGTAACTACAGATAATCTAGATTATATGTATGTGTGTGTATAGAATATTTGTTACAAATATTCTCAAACTGATTGCGGAAATGGTTGCATAACTCTGTACATTAAACTGTACACATTAGATTGTACGTTACAGCTCGATAGATAGATTGATACATACATACATACACACATACATACATACATATGTATGTGTATGTATGTATGTGTGTATAATGCTGTTAAAAATATTGCTTACCAAGGACTGTTCTAGCCCCTGAAGAAAACTGCAGTCCTTGTTCCCATGGAATATATGTTGGGGAAGGATGAATACCAGTAATACATGCATATATAACATATTTTTAAATAGTGAAAATACTAGAGAAAACATATTCAGGTTAATGTTCTAGAAGGTGGCAGAGGACAGACAGATGTTTTCAATAGGATAGAGGAAGCCTCTGTAAAAGTGACATTTGAGTTAAGACCTGAGTAATGGAAAGTAGGAAAACATAGGATGATCCAGGAGGAAGGTGGTCCATTCAAGTATAAAGGCCCTGAGTAGAAAATAAGCTTGGTAAGTTCAAACAACCACAGGAAAGTACTGTGAGTGAAGGAGAGGAATACGTCATTAATGTCACAACAGGGTAAGGTATGGAAGTCATACCTTGTTAATCTCAAATACTTTTATTAGCCATATCCAAGAGTAAAATGTCACAATAAATCCTTAGTAGCATCATTTCATGGCGTGGCAGTTTAACTGAATATTATGTATTATTTGCTTCTTTACGTCAATGTGAAAATTGTCAAAGAGCTTTGATTTTAAATGCCATTAGGGAATTGGTTTTTATAAATACATCACTCTTAGTTGGAACAAAAATTACATTTCCATGAATAACATTGAATTAGTAGTTTAAAAATTAAATCAACATGATTTGGCAATGTAAGAACATTTTCTATATTCAGAATTTATTCCACTGAGATTAGTGAACCAGGTAAAGCACTGGAAGGAAACAGAAGGTATGAGGAAATTGGATAATTTAAGGAGCATTTAATAAAGAACTATTTAGAAAAGTGTGGGCATGTTTAAGGGAGAGCTCAAGAGACTGCAGGTTACTAGGTTAATAACACCAAGGAGCTGAGCACCACCACTGTCTTTAGGCCTGATGAGTTGGAAATAGAGACTTGTTACTAGGCCCTGAAGACAGGGAGAGAGCTAAAGAGAGAGAGTGAGCTAGCCACCTGACAGAGCTGTGATCTTCATTTAGAAATTCAGGCAGCCAATGTCAGAGCCACTGGAGTGAGTTAGTGTCATAAGTTTTCTGATCCCACTCTACTCCCCACCACCAATCTCCTGCTGGAGTTCCCCACAGACCAAATTCAACTTGAAGCTGGCATGTTAACAAGCCTGCTCATGTACTCCATAAAGTTCAGGCTCCTGGAGCATAGAACAGAGGGGAGAAACGCAGACACTCTATTTAGAAGGACAAATAGGGGAGTGGTATCACTTGCAGTCTTAGAATTTTCCTTATTTGTATATGATATTGAAAAAATAAATACCTGAGTATCAAATCATCATTCATTTACTTGAACAAGCTTGCAAAATGGCAGCCACACTATAAATCACTGAAAACTCAATGCATAGCCCTTAGTTTCAAGTTGTTTACTTACATTAATGGGAAGATTATCAGGTTAATAGATTTATATACAATGTGGTCAGTAGTGAAAGGGCTGTGGTCAACAGAAACGTTGATTTTTCTATTTTATCTGTGAAACATTTATACAGATAAGCCTATACACACACATACATATAATCTAGATTATCTGTAGTTATATATACAATGCTATGGACTTAATGTCTGTGCCCCTAACCTCAAAATGAGTATGTTGGAATCCTAACTCCCAAGGTTATGGTATTAGGAAGTGGAGACTTTTAGGATATGATCAGGTGATAAGGGCAGCTCTCATGAATAGGATAAGTACTCTTATAAAAATAGTAAAATATCACAGATGGAGTAGCTTATAAACAACATAAATTTATCTCTTTTAGTTCTGCAGGCTGGGAAATTTAAGGTGAAGGCACCAGCAGATTCAAGGTCTGATGACGACCTCTTGTCTGGTTCATAGATGATACCTTCTTGCTTCATCCTTTTGGTGAAGGGATCAAGGCAGTACTCTGAGGTCTTCTTTGGTAGCCAGGTTTATGACCAATTTCTTCAATTCCTCATGTTTGTGGTATAATTTAACTATTATATTTCACACTCAAAAACTGATATCTGGATGCAAAGGAAAATGGTATAATTGCAATTATAATCTGGTAAGTTATTGTAATTCAATGTGGTTTTGCAATTTTTAGTAATGTATCTGCCATTAGTGGTTTATGTCTTGCAACACACAGTTGTGACACAGTGAATCTCAATTCCATTATTCACAAATGCTAACCTACACTATACCCATACCTACACTACTACAAGTTCATAAACTAGCAGAGTAGAAATGAACAGATGGTCAATTTTCCAGACATGCAAATAACAAAAGTCACCTTTTGTTTCTTTGGTTTTCAAATCTTCATCTGCCGGTGTTACAGTTAAGACCTGCATTAACATTAGCATTAAATGTATTCAGAAGCATGCAGCTTCCTGTGAAGTGTTGGATCCAGAAAGGGGAAAATCCAGGCAAGACGTTAAAATAATGGTTTGCCAGCCATTTTGGAAAACCTTCATGGTGGAAAACCAATCTATAGAGTATGTGCACAAAAAGTATTTGATAGAAGAAGAGAGTAACCCTCTTATCTACCCTCTATCAAGAGCCTCACTTTCATGTTCCAGAATGTAAATGGAATTATTAACATTTATGTCATTACATTTCCTTATGGATTAGAGCGTCCTTGTTTTAATAAACCATAATTCAATGATTTGTGGGACTAACATCTCTCATTTTGCTTTGTCTAGTTATAGATCATGCAGAAATGACACGTACAAGATATACTTGGTTGTTCCCCTTCTCTCTAAATTTGTATTATTAGCTCCAAGGATTCTAATATTGTTTATTCAATATATAAGAAGATATGACAAAATTGAAACAGCATGCCCAAAGTAGTGGTACAATAAATTTCAAAGAATCTATGGCACAATGTGTTAGTGAGTGTGTGTGGGGGGGGGGAGTGTCTGTGTGTGAGAGAGACAGAGAGAGAGACAGAAAGAGAGAGACTATATAACCAAAAACTCTTATCACATTGTCCCCATCTAAATTTTTGTTTGTATTACTAGCACCATTTGAAACAGTTGAATATAGTGAAATGGGAGAGTAGCTATGAAGTGAAAGCTGACTGGCCGTCTTCACAATCTTCCAAAAACATGGATATCTCTGCTGGTAAGATTTTCAAATATTAACATCTTTCATGAGTCAAGTGGTTCTCCCTGAGACTTAGAGAATTGTTGTCCCAAGTGGAATGTGCCGGCTTAAAATAGAACACTGTCTCAAATTGCTAGCTTCCATGAGTGAGCAATTCCACTTTATTTTGTTATAAATGGTTGAGGAGCAGTAAAACATTTGTAAGTTCAGACAATGCTCAGAAAAAGTGATCCATGTTAACCAGAAGCTGAGGACTCAGATAAACCTGAACTTGTATTATCTTTCCAGGAAATCAACATAAGCTAATCAAACCAAACCTGAACTGTAGTAAATATTTAATGAATAATTAGGCTTTAATTCTTTCTCAGTTTTGTGATGAATTAACAGCATTTGATTTCTAAAGTTTGCAATTTCAGACTTTATTTTCCATGAGAATTAAAATTGAATTGAGTCATTGATGTTAACTGTTTTATTTCCACTTCAAAAAAGCATTTGACTTAGAAGGAAAGACCTAATGAAGGTTTTTTTTTAAACTATAAATTAGGTAATTTTTAACTCTAACAATTTATTTGGAGCTCCTTTTTCCTGAAATCAAAGCTAAATCAATTCAATACTTGGCCAAAATTGTTGGCACATAAATAGTGACAGCAAAATATCTGTGACTTCTCAGGGCACATAGCAGTACATATGGGCTAGAAAGACTTGCAGCAGGTTTTAGGCCATTCTGTAGATTCACATTTCCATTGTTTAAAGCTACTTTGTGAACACCACTTTCACACTGACAGTCAAAATATTATTACATCATAATTTTTTTTCACCATTGAGTAGTATGGATCCAAATTAAAATCAACATACTCTCACATTTCATAAATTTAAAAATATGTTTATGTTTTCAGTTTAATGATTCATTATCTTATATCTATAGTCTTCAATAACAAAAATAAATATTCAACAGTGTGTTGAGCTTCATAAAGTCATGTGTTTTACTTCCCATTACCATTTGATTTGTAAAGCTATTTAAAACCTAGAACTTTCTGTTCTCTACCAGGACATAATAAGGTTTTTATATTTGAAAGTTATATTCTCCTCCTCAAAATTTTATTATTAATTTATATAGGAAAATTATTCCTCACCTAGACTTAGTTTTAATTTTTTTTCTTGCTTGCAAAAAAACTTTTAAAATCTTTAAACAAAAATAATGACAGTTTGACCAAACTTTGTCGGGCTTCCAAACAAAAATATGGTCCTCCTAATATAACAAATAAGAGCTGACAGACAAATGACTGTAATTGCATTGACCTGTTCACCTAGCAGAACTATTTAAGCATGGTTGCCATGGAAAACCATGCTGAGAATGAAATAGCAGGAGAAATCCAATTTAAGGCCATGCCAGTAAGTATCTCCACGACTGGTTTTAGAGTCTTTTCCTTGGAATTGTTTTCCAGGGTCAACAGCTGTATCCCCACACTTATCCTAGAAAATTAATAACACTTCAGATCATCCTGCACACAAATATACATTTTCTCTCCCTTCATCATTTAAACAACTGCAGAACAAATAACCCTCTCTGACATGAACCAAGATCATTTTGGCTGCCTAGTGAACTTTTCATGCACTATTAACAGCAAATTGCCATTTTGTAAGTCCTCATTTTTCTTGACTTCTCAAAAGATTCCACAATGCTAAACACTTTTCCTTAAAACATTCTCTTTCTTTGACTTAGGTAATGCTACGTTCTCCTTTATTATTTTCACAGACTTGTCCCCTGAGCTCTCACAGTAGCTCACAACTCAGACTTAGCAACCCTCTTTACCATTCCAAACTGTTTTTCTTCATGGAACCTCATCCCCACTGAAGGCTTTGATTACCACGCATATACTCAAGATTGCTAAAATTTTATCTGCAGACTAGACAATTATTTAGAACACCAAGACTACACGTTTCAATCCTAAGTAAGCATCTACTGGGATAATTTAACGACCTATATCAACAACTGCTCTTCTCTTTCCCAGTGATTTCTATCTGGGCAGTCCACAATCTTCTGTCTGATTATACAAGTCAGAAGTCCTGGAGACAGTCTGGATTCCGTTTGTTCCTCAAGTCCAATTTCATGCGTGTTCAGGTGGCTTTTCCTCCAGAACTTATCCCATATCTGCTTTCTTCCTGCCTTTTCCACTAACAACACCCTGATGATAACCACTGCAATCCTTCATCTAAACTACTGTTAACAGCTGTTTAACTGGATTCCCTATTTCTACCCTTATCCCCTTCCAATAATTTTTCAATTTATAGAGAGAATTGTATTCAAAAAAATGAAAAACCTAATTTTATCTGACCATACAACTTTCTTATTAAAATATTCCATCAGTTTCCTACTGAGTTTAGGGTAAGGACCAAAATCTTTTGCATAAATCTTCTAGGTCTTGCACAATTTTGCTCCTACCATGTCTCGTCTTGTCATGGGCTGCTCAATTCTCTGTACTCTAGCCGCACTGGTTTCTTCAAATTCTTAAAGAGTTGAATTCTGTGCTCCCCACCCGTTTGCCATGTTTTCCTTTCCTGTGTCAGCTCATTAATAATCCTATCAGAGAAGACTTTCTTATAAGAAAGAAGCACCATCAAATCTTTGGCTGACATGAAAGTGAGATATCAAAATGGCAATACTTACATTTAACATGTTGCCATTATGGTTTTAGTTTTTCCAATCTTGAAAATTAGGCCTAAGAAATGCCTGTTTTTGCAATAAATCTCACATGGCTGCATGTCTTCTGAGATGCAAACAGTTTTCTTTGGCTCTAGTAGCTTGTTAATAAATATTTTACTAAAGATGGAAAGATTAGTTTTTTTATAAATACAACTACATACTGGGCATAGATGACTTGTGTATTTATTTTCTACTCATGACTTGTCAAAATAAAATAAAGTGAAATAAAATGGAATTGAAGTAGTTCATGGTCTCATTGAGAAAAGAAAATAGGGAATGATGGAATCCTTCTCAGTAAGAGTTAAGTGACTTACAGAGTAGTGCATAAAACTACACTAGTCTGGGAGTCAGATAATTTTAGTCTCTATTACAAACTTGGTGAGACTTCTGCTCATCCCAACCTTTATAAACCTTGATTTTCCATTTAAAATAAAAGACATAGGTGGAATAAAATGATGTGTATATAAACACCTGTTGATTACTGAACAGACTTCAATAGTACTTTCTTTGCCTTTCCTAATCCAGCTAGAAACTGTCATTAAATCCTTATCCCAGTCAAGTGTAAGTGGCTCACTAACACACAGCTGTCTGAAGCAATATCCTGGATGCTTCTTCTATAACACATTCATTCCTACCAAGTATAATTCTCTGCTTTCCATCTAGGCCTTCCATCTCTTCTGACCTTGTCTTCATTTTCTAAATTTTAGCTTACCTGTATTTTTAATCAACAAGCCCATTGATTCCTTTCTCATTTCATGCCTGATTTTCTGACTTGCAGTAGTCTGCCCTCTGTTCTATCAACTTAAATCCTATTCCAAGTTTCTAAGGTTCCTGTTCTCATAGGATCTTTCACAGCCCTGCTGGAGCTTCACAGAACCTAACTCTTTGTCTCCTCTGCTTTGGCTCTAGAATCCTAGGGTTGGAGATTGAGAAATCTTTTACTGCCCGTCATTATTTCAAGTAGTTCTTCTAACAAGCTTTGCTCTTTTTCCCACCCATTTTTCTTTTAATAAACAATCCACCTTTAGTGCCAATGCAGCCTAATAGGAAAGACTTATTTTCTAGTTAACCTGAAATTTACCAGTTGTGTTTGATTGTTATAAGCTATTACCAGACTTCTACTTAGCATTTATATGTGACAAACTCTTTGGCTTTTCCCCCACAATAATTCAATGACTTGTGCGCTGAATTTTAAATATTACTTTTAAATGTATTTTAAATTATATTTCAATAAGATTCACTAAAAATAATGGGGTAAAAGTCACCCATGGCTTTAATTTATCCAGTACTGTGCTAGACAAAACCAGAGTTGTATACTTTTATAATTATTTTCTGATGCTAGAAATGTTAGTTTAACAAAAGAGGGAATGGCCAACATTTAGGGACTTGTAATAGATTTCAGCTCAGATTCCATGAGGCATGGATGAATTGGTACTGTTTCATTCACAGTATTCTCCAACTACTGGAACGAAATCTCCCAAAAGCTGGACACCTGTTATATTTATTTACTATTATATCTCCAGAAACAGGAACAGTGCCTGAGAAATAGAGTAGTCAATAAATATTTGTCAAATGAATAAAACCCATCAAAAACAAAGGTGTGCTTTTAGAAGAAATCAAGAAAGTAATACCACTGTGTGCATAGTTTGATAAAGACAAGATACATTGACAAAATAATTTTATTAATTTACTGAAGAGAAAAATTTCAAACTGCTATGTAACACTAATTAAATACTAAACACAGTGTCATATTGGCAACCTGTCATACAGTGAGGGTACTGAGAAGCAAGAAAAGTGTATTATATTAGTTCTCCTAACTTTTAATAAAATGTCACCTAAGTAAAGAAAAAGTTAGTGCATGACTTCTGTGCAACTAAAACTTGGCATGCATACATGTACACACACACAGAAATGTTCAAATAAGGTTCACACAAAGTCTGGCAATATTATTATTTAACACATTAGGAAAATTGATGCTCACAATAGTATATGTTTTCCCAAAGGTAGAAAATAGCCGAGATAATAGCCACATCCAAAACTTCTGGCTTTGACTTCAGTATATTTTTTAGTTTAAATTTGAATTTGGAAAAAATCACATAATAAAAATTCAGAAATAAATCAAGAAAGATAGGATAATACTAATGTCCAATGGTCACTAGAGTCAAGCAGGTTTGTTAAACTCTTGATAAATAAAAATTGAAATTCGCCTTAAGACTGTAGATAAAGTGAATAAATTCTTTGTTTTCCTTTTCAAGAAGAAACTTGCCCAAACTCTAAGTTATGAAATAAAATACATGATTTCTATAAACTGAAGTTGATATCAGTAGTTCTCAAATCTGTATGATCACCAAAATCATCTGAGGATTTAAAAAAAAAACTTTCTCTCAGATCCCCACGTGTGGAGATTCCAATTAATTATATATGGATTTAGGACTAGAATTGATGATGTTGATGATCAGCTACATTTGAAAAACCCTGGTCTAGAGCATTGCTTATTTCTTTTAACGAGACTGAAAGAGAGAAGGAGGTTGATGGTATGACCCCTGCTTGTGGAAATACTAAGGATTATTGAAGGGGCCAATAAGCACCTGTATTTCATGATGCAAAGTAGAGTTTGCTAAATTATCCTTACAATTTCTTTCAGCTCTTTTTTTTAGTGATCTCTCTCTCTTTAATGTTATATTCGGAGCAAGCTCACCTCCTTTACCAACTTCTGTATCCATTGCTCACTTTCCCAAAGTGGTTCCTATGTATTTCTGAAAATTTTAGCATATAGACTGGCAAAAGTTCCATTTGAATCACATAAAAGTGAACTTAGGACTTGCAAAATATGCCTGTTATTTAGAGATGATATCATTGCCTAAGCTGTCCTTATCCATTTCCAGTAACCCATAAAAAACTGTTTATTTCTCTGTGTGTACCTCCTGTTTTTCTATCATTTTTTTCTGTAAAAATGTTTTTTCTTTTATATTCAGCTACTTTCCAACATCACATACTATTTCTCCTGAATGGGATTCTTAGTTGCAAACAACAGAAACCACTCTAAACAAAGTAGAAATTAAACATATTCAGATATATTTAGTAACTCTTCAAACCTCAGCGATGGCAAGATAATTAGGCTTGTAAGAACTAGCCAGTGATGAGGTCAAATTTCACCATGAAATTTCTCTAAATTCATACCACAATGTGATGCCTCCACATATGTATTAGAATGGCTAATGTGAAAAAGACTGACAAGACCGTATACGTTGTTACCACAGGTGATAATAACACAGTTACAGAGCAACTGACAATCTCACACACTGCTAATGGAATAGTGGGTTTGGTGACTTGGAAGTGGGATGTTGAGGGCTTCTTGAAGGTTTTATTTATGTTTACTTTAATTGCCAACATCAGTTCTTACACAGGTATTTTCACAAAATAATTTATTGAGCTGTATGCTTATTATTTGTATACTTTTTCTTAATGCACTATGTCCAAATTTTAAAAATAGAATATTCTGGGTGGTCAAAGAACATGATAAATACCACTATGCTACATTTCCAGCTTTAACTTAGATGGCTTAGGGTGCTGAGGTGGGGAGTAGAAAGGAACTTTATGGACTTAACTGCATGCACTCTACAAGTAGGAATAGAGAATAAAGCTCACTGCTAATGCAAGGTCAAGCAATTTAAGAATCAGTAGCATTGCTGTCATTGTCAAATGTAGATAAACATAATGAGGCCATTACTATATGCAATTTGGTTATAGCATTTTCACTTCTGTATACGGTCATTATGACCTCTCAATGAACAAGAAGAGGAAACTATTACTTAAAAGCTAGCCAATAAGAAAAATGGAAAAATTGGGCAGTTTCAGTTCTGAGCCACATTCACAAACATGCATTAAACCTATTGTAAAAATAGAATTTTAAGCACTCATTCTCTAGAAAAAGAGTATTGCAGAGTTACTCTTCCTAAAGATATCTTTATTTTCTTTCTAATAGTCATATTCTATTTAAGTGCTTAAAGGCAAAATAACTTCTGAACTTCAAACTTGAAATAATGTTTTTTATACAAATCAAATTTGAAATAATATCTAATTTTAAATACATATGAAACACGCTATATTGTTATTCATACAGTAAGTCATAATAGGCCATATCATTAACAAGAACAAAAAAATCAGAAGCAGTGGAGGGATTACTCTCTGATTTAAAGTGGTTTTTTTCTTAAATCACATTGTAAATTTTAATTTTTTAAGCTCTCTGTTCAGTTGAATGAGAATTCCTCATTCCAGATCATCTATGTTTTCACCTGCAGAAAGACTCCAAGGGTTGCTGGGATACTTGTTTCAAACAAAAATCCTGTCTTTTTGCATATGTACATCAAGATATATGTACATAAGAATGCTCATGGCAGCATGGTTCATTGTATATATTTATATAAACACACATGCAAATATATATTTGCACGAGTAGGATAACTGATAAACAATTTTGAAATTTCATCAGGATAACGTATTTTACAGCAATGAGAAGAAATGAATTATCCAATAACACGAATAGAGCATAAAAGCTTAATATTGGGAAAGAACAACATCGTCCGGAAGACTGTATAAAGCCTGACACTATTTATAAAGCACTAACCAAAGAAATGATATGTGTTTACTCATATACAAATATGTGATAGAATATTTCTCTACAGGAAATAAATTGTGTTTACGGAATATGGGCTGATTAATTCTGAAGAGGATAAAGTGTTGACTTGGGGAATAGACACAAAGTAGAGGAAGTAGATGGTACTGTTTTGCTTTCTGGGTTGTGTGTTTGACTTACTGTTCATGATATAACTGTTTCTAAAATTTACAAATGTATTATTTTGTTTGAATTCAATATTATATAAAAATAATTAAGAAAAATAGGAAATAGCATTTCAGGCAGAAGAAAAAACATGTGAAACAATCCCTAAGGCAAAAAGTAATATGAGGTGTTAAACAAATTAAAAGAAGGCAACTGAACCACAGAGGAGAAGGCAACAAAGGAGGCTGAACAGGTTAGAAGAAGCTTTCAAGTCCATGATTTTATTTCATGTCCATAACCATGCTGGAAAGAATTCCAGATGTCTGTTATTTTTCATGTTTTGCAGGTGAAGAAGCAGAAGAAGAAGACAGGGAAAAGGTGGATGGAAACTTTAGCAGAGCTGAGAAAATCGAAAATGCTTGCCGAGGAGCCATCCAGCCAGAAGCAAGCTCCATCTTGCTACAGAATCTCTTGAGGATAAGCTTTTGAGCTTAAAACAAGAGCGGTAAATAAAGCCTATGCAAGGATATCTTAAACCAGCCAGACCTTTTCCTCCACTTCTCTGGGTCAGGGGACTATACATGTATTCTACGAAGAAGTTGACCTAGAGGTGCTAGACTGGGAGAGCAGGAAGCGGGAGAGTGAGGTAGATGTGTTCTATTAAAAACAGAGGGAGTAAGCGAAAGTCTGCCACTTAATACGTATTCTCCTTGGTCCCTCATGTGACTCTGAGCCAATAGGGTTGCCATCCAGGTATATAGCTCCCCAGGCAGAAGAGAAGAGATTATTCGCTCAAGAAACAAAATGGTCCCAGAGAAAACATTCCCGTTAAGTTTTTATGCTTCAGTCTAAAATACAAACAGATAACCTTTGAGAAGACATTGCAAAATGAAAGACAAAGACCAAACCAGAAATAGGGAAATCAGCGTAAAATATGTGCAATCCGGGAAAGACCAAGAAAAACTTTATTTAATAAAAATATGCATAATACTCTCAGAAAGGAGAGGATATTATGCACATGAGATAAAAACAGAATTTTATATAAATAGAATATTCAAAGAATAAGAAAAAGTTCTTGGGAATAATAGGACAGTATATATTTGGCCCTCTGCAACCGCAGGAAATTGGTTCCAGGATCCTCATGGATACCAAATCCTACAGATGCTGATCAAGCTCTTGATATAAAATGTTGTAATACAGTCAGCCATTATATCCATAGGTTTCACATTTGTGTATTTAGGGAATTAAAAATTGAGAAATTAATCTTTAGATAAAAATTAAAAGTCAAAGAGAAATATAATAGGAAGAATCTTCGCTGAGAAATGCACATCAGAAAGCTCAGTCCTTTACCTTCTCATATCTTTACTCAAATGGCAACTGATTAGTGAGTCCTTTTCTGATGAATCTACTTAACACTGCAATTTACCATCTTCCTCACAGCACATTCTATTGCTCAACCTCACCTTACTATTTCCACAGATCTTGTGGTGTAATATGTGTTAAATGTATGTATTGCCTGTATCTTCTCACTAGAATATAAACTCCATGAGATTTATTTTTTCTGGCTTTGTTCACTGCTGTATCCTCAGCAGCTAAAACATTGAATAGTAGGAGAGAAGATAAAAGACAAACTAGAGGATCTAAGAATACAAACTATTAAAGTTGGATTTGGAAGGGAGAGAATGAAAGTGAGAAAAAAGTGAATGCATATGTTGTTATTCATATAAGTGGCTCATTAATACAATCAACAAATAGAAATTTTAATATATTTCACAAAGGTATAAAGAAAAGCAAAATAATAATCACCAACCTTAAAATAACCAGCAAGAAAACAAAAAAAAGGCAAATAGAAAATATAATGAAATTTTATTATAGTTGGCTATAAACTGATAGACAACTTTCAAGATGCATTTTAGTTAAAAGTATTCAGAATTTAATAGTGTATACAATATGCTAACCTGATTTTCAAAAATCCATTTACACATGCTTATGAATGCAAAGAATATTTTGATAAATACATACAAGTAATTGATGACAGAGGGCACCTCTGAAAAAAATCTACATAATCTTTTGAATTTAGTAGTATAAGCGTGTGTTCCAGTATGTATATTAGCTTCTTCAAAATATTTAAGTTAATGAGAACTTATTTTGTTTTACAAAATAGCCTCTTTCCTGCTAGGCGTGGTGGCTCACGCCTGTAATCCCAGCACTTTGGGAAGCTGAGGCAAGTGGATCACCTGAAGTCAGGCGTTTGAGACCAACCTGGCCAATATGGTGAAATCCCAGTCTCTATTTTAAAAATAGAAAAATTAGCCAGGTGTGGTGGCACACGCCTGTAATCCCAGCTACTCCAAAGGCTGAGGCCGGAAGACAGGAGAATCTCTTGAACCTAAGAGGTGGAGGTTGCAGTGAGCTGAGATCATGACATTGCACTCTAGCCTGGGCAACAGAGTGAGTGAGACTCCGTTTCAAAAAAATAAAAAATAAAGGAAAAGAAAAGAAAACTCCCTTTCCTTCTAGGCACTCATTTTTATCTCCTCATTGATGTCTCTTCCAGGCAGCCTTTTGCCCCACACCTATGTCTGGGAATTTATTCCATTGTGGGATCCAAGAACACCTTATATTAGCCATTTCATAGCACTTACTACATTATTTTATGGTGTCAATGAAAAGGATAGATTCCCTCAGTAGACCATGAGGTCTTGACGATGAAAATGCATTCATTTTGGAATGTCTTAATATGCTTTACTTTATATCTATATTACCTCACCACATTTTACCATCCATCCAAACAACAGTCGCCTAATAAATGAGTTTGCCTGAATGTATAAGTACTTTAGAGGTTCTCTCCAATTCAGCTTCCCATTTGTCCTCCTAAATTTTCTCATTCTCTGTTATTGCAATTTTATTCAGGTATAATTTATATGAAGTAAAACTTACCCTTTATGGTGTACAACTCAAGAGTTTTGTCCAATGCATACAATCATATAACGAACATCACCAGCAAAAACAGTATAGAGAATATAATCATCAACCCCTGAGAACCCCTTAATGCAACATTATAGTCAAACCTTCCTTCACCCCTAATTCTGAGTACCCGCTGATGTGCTTTCTGTTCCTTTAGTTTTGCCGTTTATGGAAAGTCATAAAAATGGAATATACACGGCCGGGAGTGGTGGCTCAAGCCTGTAATCCCAGCACTTTGGGAGGCCGAGACGGGTGGATCACGAGGTCAGGAGATCGAGACCATCCTGGCTAACACGGTGAAACCCCGTCTCTACTAAAAAAAAAATACAAAAAAATAGCTGGGCGAGGTGGGGGGCGCCTGTAGTCCCAGCTACTCTGGAGGTTGAAGCAAGAGAATGGCATAAACCCGGGAGGCGGAGCTTGCAGTGAGCTGAGATCCGGCCACTGCACTCCAGCCTGGGCGACAGAGCGAGACTCCGTCTCAAAAAAAAAAAAAAAAAAAAAAAAAAAAAAGGAATGTACATATGAAGTCTTCCAGGTGTGGCCTCTTTCATTTAGTAAACATGCATTTGAGACTCACTGATGTTTTTGAATACAGGAGAAATGTATTCCTTTTTATTTCTGAGTATTATTCAATTATATGTATGTACCACATTTTGTTCATTTATCTTTCGAAGGACATATGTCTTGCTTTCAGTTTGGGGACATTGTAAATAAAGCCATACATTAATGTAAAGATTTGTGTGTGAACATAAGTTTTCAGTTTACTTGGATAAATACCTAGGAGTGGGATCGTTGGGTTGAATGATAAGTGTATGTTCAACTGTAAAAGAAAATGACAAATTGATTTTTCAAGTAGCTGAATCATTTTTATTTTCAATGACAAAGTATGAGAGTCCCAGTTGCTTTGCATCTCCTCAACAATTCATATTGTCAGTTTTTAAAACCATTCTAATAGGTCCATCTCATTGTGATTTTAATTTACAGTGAGGACTATTACATTTACCTAAGGACTAAAGACGTTGAGCACTATTTCAGGTGGTTTTTTGTTTTTTTTTGTTTGTTTGTTTTTTGCCATCACTATACCTTTTTGTAAAGTCTGTATTCAAATCTTTTTGATATTTTTAAAATTTTGATTGATTTTTGAAAGTTCTTTATGTATTCCAGATATAGGGGTTTTTTCAGACATGGGATATGTAAATAGTTTCTGCTAATATTAGGTTTGGTTTTTATTCTCTTTGCATTGTCCTTGTGCCTGAGCAACATTTTCAGCATTTCTTTTAGTGTAGTTCTAATGGTGATTATTTCTTTCAGCTTTTGTATGTTTAAAAAAGTCTTTGTTTTACCTTTTTTAATGAAAGATTTTTTACTGAAATAAAATTCTAGATTGTTTTATTTTTCTTCTAGTAATTTAAAAATACTGGTCATTCTTATTACATTGCTTCTTGTAAGATACCTCCTGTCATTCTTTCTTTTCCTCTTCTACAAACACTGTGGTTTTTTACTTTGGCTGCATCTGAAATTTTCTCATCACTGTATTTACCTTAGTTTAGTTTTCTTCATGTTTCTTGTGGTTGGAACTTCTTGAGCTTCTTAAAATTCTGGGGTTAGAGTTGTCATCAAATTTGAAAAATTATCACCCATTATTAATTCAAATATTTTATCTCCATATGCTTCCTTTATAAAATCCAATTACCTATCTATTAGGTTACATAAAATTGCCCTACAGATTATTAGTGCTCTTTCTTTAATACATATATTTTCCTATGGTGTTTAATTTTAGACTGTTCCTACTGATACATCTTCAAGCTCCTAATTTTTTTTCTGGGGTGTCTAATGTCTCACTAATCTCATTTAGTATACAATTTACTTCACACATACTATTTCTAATCTATGGAAGTCTGACTTGAGTTTTTTATGTTTTTCATATCTCTACTTTTAAAAGATTTTTAAAACTTTTAATTATGATTGACACGATAATTGTATATATTTATGGGGTACAATGTGATGTTTAGATATACATGTACATTGTGTAATGATCAAATCATGATAATTAGAATATTTATCACCTTAAACGTTTATCATTTCTTTGTGATAACATTTAAAAATCTCCCCTAGCTATTTTGAACTATACAATGACAATACTGTTATCTCTGGCCATTCTATTATGCTATAGAACATCAGAACTTATTCCACCTATCTAACGTAGTTTTGTACCTGTTGACCAATCTCTTACCATACCTCACTTCTCCCTATTATCCCTATCCTCTGAGAACCACTGTTCTCTTCTCTACTTTTATGAGAACAACTTTTTAGATTCCACATATGAGTGAGATCGATTATGCAGTGTTTGTCTTTCTGTGACTGGTTTATTTCACTTAACATAATGTCCTCCAGGTTCATCCATGTTGCCACTAATGATAGTTTTTCTTTTTTAAGGCTGAGCAGTATTCCATTGTGTATATATACCACATTGTCTTCATCCATTCATTCATTGATGGTCATCTTGGCTATTGTGAATAGTTCCGCAATAAATATAGGAGTGCAGGTATGTCTTTGATATGCTGACTTCATTTTTTAAATATATACTCAGTAGTGGTAGTCTTGGATTATATGGTAATTATATTTTTATTTTTTTGAGGAACCTTCATACTATTTTCCATAATAGTCGTACTAGGTTGCTTTTCCACCAGCAGTGTGCAAGGGTTCTTTTTTCTCCACGTCCTCACCATTTTTTATCTTTTGATTTTTGTATAGTAGCCACTCTGACTGTAGTTAGGTGATATTTCACTGTAGTTTTGATTTGCATTTCCCTAATGATTAGTGTGAAGTTTGGTATTTTTATATATCTCTTGGTCACTTGTATGTCTTCTTTTGAGAGATGCCTATTCAAGTTTGTTGCCCATTCTTTAATTGGGTTATTTGGAGTTTGTAGTTGCTGAGTTGTTTGAGTTCATTATATGTTTTAGATATTAAACTCTTACTGGATGCGTAGTTTGCAAATACATTCTCCCATTCAACAAGTGGTCTCTTTGCTTGGTTGATTGTTTTATTTGCTGTGCAGAAGTTACTTTAGTTTGATATAATCCAATTGTCTATAGTTGCTTTCAGGATTTTATCCAAAAATCCCTTACTAAACCAGTATCATGGAGTTTTTCTCCTATATTTTCTTCCAGTAGTTGTGTAGTTTAAGGACTTACATGCAATTCTTTAACCCATTTTGAGTAAATGTTTTAATATGGTGAAAGATAAAGATGTAGTATCATTCTTCTGAGATATCGAGAACTGTGGAGATAATGTTTTCTAAGCACAATTTTATTGAAGAGTCTATCTTTTATCTTTCCTCATTGTGTGTACCTGGCACCTTTGTCAAAAATTTGTTGGCTGTAGATTTGTGGGTTTATTTCTGATATTTCTATTCTGTTCCATCGGTTTATGTGTCTATTTTTATGCCAGTACCATGCTGTTTTGCTCACTGTCACTTTATATAATAGTATTTTTTGAAGTCCAGCAGTATGATACCTCCGGCTTTGTTCATTTTGTTCAAGATGTTTTGACTATTCAGGCTATTTTGTGATTCCATACAAGTTTTATGTTTTTTTTTTAATTTCTGTGAAGAATGCCATTGACATTTTGATAGGAATTATATGGAATTATAGATTGTTATGACTAGTACAGACATTTTCACAATATTAATTCTTTCATTCCATGAACACATTTTTAAAATTTATTTGTGTATTTATATTCTTCATCAATATTTTATAGTTTTCATTGTAGAGATTTTTCAATCCCTTGGTTAAATGTATTCTTAGGTATTTTATGTATATTTTTGTAGCCATTGTAAATAAAGATGGCTTATAAATAAAGATTGCTTTATTTCTTTTTCAGATAATTCACTACAATTAGTGTGCCTTCGTATATCCAAAAAGTTAACAGCTCAGTGTGTCTTAGTATATTCAAAGTTATACAATCATCTCTTTTATTTAAATTCAGAATACATTCACAATTCCCAAAAGACACCCCATATGAATTAGCAGTCACTCCCCATACTATTTGATTCCCAGCCTCTGGTAACCAATAACCTCCTTTTTGTGTCTATTGTTTTGTTCATTCTGAACATTTCATAAAAATGGAATCATACAATATGTAGTATTTCATGTTTGATGTACTTTACCTAATGTAATAGTTTCAAGTTTCATCCACATCATTAACTTTTATTGCCAAATATTATTCTAATGTATGGATGTACCACATATTACCACATATTATCCATTCAAAGATTAATAGATACTTGGGTTGTTTTCATTTAGGTCTATTATGAGTAATGCTGCTATGAATATTTCTGTAAAAACATTGGTGCAGATTTACATTTTAAATTATTTCAGTACCTCAGAAAAGAATTTCTGAGTCATATAGTTATTCTACATTTTGCGTTTTAGAGGACTGCCAAATAATTTTTCAAAGCAGCTGCATTGTTTTATATTTCCATCAGCAAAGTATAAAGGTTCAATTTTTCTACAACTTTACCAACACTTGTTATTTTCCATCTTTTAAATTATAGTAATCCTGTGATACCATCCATCTTAGTGAGTGGTATTTCATTGCAGTTTTGATTTGCATTTTTCTAATGACTGATGATATTTGGGATTATTTCATGTGTTTCTGGTCATTTGAACATCTAATTTGGAGAAATATCTGTTCAAATCCTTTGCCCTTTTTCATTGGCTTATTCATATTTTAGTTGCTGAATTTCAAGAGTTTGTTAAATAATTTTGAGACTAGTCTCTTATTAAATATATAATTTGTAAATATTTTCTCCCATTCTATGGGCTGTCTTTTCACTCTTAATGGTATCCTTTAAAGCACAAAAATTTCTAATTTAACATTTCTTTGATTAAGTCTTCTTCAGTGTCCAGTTCCCTTGGTTATTGTTTATCTAGAAATGTGCTAATTTCTGTCTCTTTTTGAGGGATACTTTGCTGCATACACCATATTTTAATGAGAGTCTTTTTCTTTCAGCAAAATGCCTTCCCACTGCTTTAGTCTGCCATGGCTTCTGATGAGAAGTTAGCTGTTAATCTTATGGATTACTCCTTATACCAATGAGTCACTCCTCTTTTAATGCTTTCAAGATTGTCTCTTCATCTTTGTCTTTCAGAAGTTTTCTTTTGATGTTTCTAGTGTAGATTTATTTGAAATTTTCTAGCCTAGAGTTTGTTTGAATTCTTGGTTGTGTATATTAGTACATGTAACAAACCTACATGTTGTGCACATGTACCCTAGAACTTAAAGTATAATAATAAAAATAAATTATTTTTTTTAAAAGAAAAGCTTGCAGGCATTATTTCTTCAAATAGTCTTTCTACACATTTCTCTCTCCACCCCCTTGCATACATACTCCCTATCATGCACATAGTGATACACTTGATGGTATCCCATAGGTCTTTTTTCTTTTGTCCTTATTATTTCTTCTTTCTGTCCCTCAGATTGGATATTCTCAATTGACCTATGTTAAAGTTTGCTGACTCCTTTTTGCTGCTATCTTCTGTTGAGTCCCTCTGAGTAAAATTTTGCTTCAGTTACCCTTTTCAACTACAGATTTTTTATACAATTTGTCTCTATATTGATATTCTGTATTTAGTGAGATGTTATTCTCATTCCTTAGTTTTTATATGATTTTCTCTTCTAACTTGATATATTTAAAATCACTAATTTTAATCATTTCTTTAGTAACTTCAACACCTTGGCTTCTTCCTGGATAGTTTCTATTGACAGGACTTTTTCATATGGATGTGCTATGTTTTCTTGTGTTTTTGCAAGTCTCTCAATATTTACTAAAAAGTGGACATGTCAAATAATATAAGCAACTCTGGAAATCTGATCACCCTCCACCAACCAGAGTTTGACATTCTTTGTGTATTATGCTGTTTTTGCTGAGTTATTTTGCTGACTTTCTTGAAGCAATTTTGTAAAGTATGTATTTTTTGTTATTGTGCAAAGCCATTGAAGTTGCTGCTAGCTTTCCTTGGTTGTCAGCTAATCACTGGGCAGAGATTTTCTTAAATGACTGTAACCAATACATCTCACAGCACTCGCTGATGGACACTTTTTTGGAGTTCAGGCACGCCTTCAGTGCTCAGGCAAACAGTTTAAAATTCTGCCTTAGCCTTTACTTTCTGCTCATGAAGACTCTCAAGGTCAGCCAGAGATGAGTGCTAGATTTTTTCTAGTCTTTTGTAGCATGCACACAACCCTGGTCATGTGTGCCACCCCATGTATCCTTCTAGATTCTCTGGAACACATCTGAGGTTTTTAAAGCCCACCTTAGATACCTCATTCCATATATATATATCTACACACACACACACACATACACATACACATACATACATACACACACACACACACACACACACTTATATATTAGCTAATGTTTGCCCCAACTGTTGTCACCACCTCTGGGAGCTGTGATGTTAAACAATTGCCAATGAGAAACATCCTCAGCAAAAACACTATTTATATATAGAAAGCATGAAGAAGATCAAATAAGGACAAGTCTTGTGAGTGGTGGTTTCTGCTGTACCCTCATAATTCAATCTCCTTTTACACTGGTGCCACAGAGCGTGCATCTCTCCATGCCCTTGTCCCTCTCAAATACAATATTGATATTGTTTATAATTCCAAGTTTGTCATTGTAATAATGCAGCCTCAGTACAAATGATGTATTGTAATGAAGTATCATCAGTACAAATTCTCTATTTGCCAGGCTTCCTTTACTCCACCAGGGTTAGAGATTTTGGGGGTTGATTTATTTATTTATTATTTTTATTTTTTTTATTTTTTTGAGACAGAGTTTTGCTCTTGTTGCCCAGGCTGGAGTGCAATGGTGTCATCTCAGCTCATTGTAACCTCTGCCTCCTGGGTTCAGGCGATTCTCCTGCCTCAGCCTCCCCAGTATGTGGGACTACGGGCATGCACTACCATGCCCTGCTAATTTTGTATTTTTAGTAGAGTTGGGGTTTCGCCATGTTGGTGAGACTGCTCTCGAACTCCTGACCTCAGGTGATCTGCCTGCCTTGGCCTTCCAAAGTGTTGGGATTACAGGTGTGAGCCATTGCATCTAGCCTGGAGGTTTATTTTTACTTTGGTGGTGGTGGTGTTTTTCTTTTCTCTTCCTCTAGCTGTAATTGGTCTTCATCAGTGCCTTGGGTTGACAGGGTTCACTTGATTAGGGGTTTGGGGGTTGGTTTTGTTCTCTACAGGGAAACAAATTTCCAGGTAGAGGATCCTGCTTTTCCCACAATGATGGGTCCCCCATCTCCCAGCTCTGCCACACTGATGGAGCTTTTTGCTGGTTTCCATCTTTGTCCCCAATCTTTCTCATGAACAACTGTAGAAGGTCCTCAAGGGGGATCCTGAAAGCTGATTTGCTCCCCTAGTTTATGTGGCTTCAAGAAGCTCTATACCTCATTCCAATTCACACTCAGCCTTTTGCACTTTATTAACAATGTTATTTAAATCTTTTTCATTGCTTTTATAGTGTCCACATCTTCTTTCCATGCTCAACTACAGGTGAGTCCCTGTGACATCCTGTCTCTCAAGGTGTTTCTGTTTCCTAAAATTTCAATATAGTAGGTTCCCTACAACACTAGCTCTTTGATGTGTTCAACAAAATTATAACTTTATAGGTTATCTGGCGTTTTATTATTACTAGGTTAGGAGTGATTCTCTTCCCAGCATTATACATCCTAAATACGAGCCTGACTCACAATTTGAACAACTATTAAACAAACATAATTTTCTGAACAAAAAGTAAAATTGAAGACTAGTTTCAAGGGAAAAGTTGGAAAAATAAACAAATATTTCCTGTTTTACCATATCCTATAGCCAGCTCATGACAAACTGTATTAGCTTTGTTTAGCAATGCCTCAACAAATAGAAACACACCTCAGTGTACGAAAAATGGGACCAGCTTTCATCATCCCTAGTATTTAAAATGTGATGCTGGGAAAAAATTTTTTATGGTAGCTAATTATATTCCTGGCAAAACAGAAACAAAACTCATGCTGTAATTTCCTATTAAAACTACAAAACAGGCTGGGAACAGTGACTCACACTTGCAATCCCAGAACCTTGGGATACCTAGGTGAGAGGATCACTTGAGGTCAGGAGTTTGAGGCCAGCCTGGGCAACATAGCAAGACACCATCTTTGTAAAAAAAATAATAATAATAAATAAGTAAATAAATTAGCTGAGCATGGTGGCACACCTGTAGTTTTAGCTGTTTGGAAGTCTGAGACTGGAGGATTGCTTGAACCTAGGAGATCAAGGTTATGGTGAGCTACGATTGCACCACTATACTCCAGCCAGGGGACAGAATGAGACCCTCTGTCAAAAAAAAAAATAAAAACAAACAAACAAACAAAAACAGAAAATACCTACAAAACAAAAGCAGAATACCATTTCATGTGGATTAATTTTACATTATTCTAACACATTTTATTCTGAAGTTACAGACTACTCACAGGGATAAAACTTCTTCACAAAGTAGTTATGTCACACACTAAATTGTCTTTAAGGGTAGTATTAAAACTAACATACATTTTTAACACTGATACCTATTTTACATTAGTACCCTTTCTTCAGGCAACATATGAGATAAAAAAGAAAGTACTTTGGAAAATGTGAAGTTAATACCTATTTAAGATGATAAATTTATTGTTTCAAATTATAAATAACCCATATATATCCTGCTTCCTACGTTATCTATATTAATTCCAAGTAACAGCTGTTTTGAGAACATGCAAAGTTACATAGAAGTGAATTTCTACAAGGAAAGAAGCTTTTATTAGATTTTGTGGATTGTCTACATAGATTGAATTAGTTAGAAGTTTGCTAAATCTCATCTTCACTTAGTGCAGTTTAGGTGGAACTACATTGCTAATTCATACCAAAAAACAAAAAAATCACTTATCGAAGTCGAGGAGAATTAGCCTCAAATGTCACACTTAAAAACATTAGCTCTCAAAATACCGCGTTGGCTATTAAGATAAAATACTTCACAGATGTTCACAAAACCTACCTAATCATACCAATGTTACAGTTCAAAACAGAGAACAATTGATTTCTTAAAGTAAAGGCTTTTGAAAACAGGATGAACCTGACAAAATGCAAAATATTTACTAACAATTAATAACTCAGAAGTCCTCAACACAGTTATAGCTAAAAATAAAGAAAAGGCCAGTCTTAACAGAATATCTGACAGATACCTAATACTTTTCTCCAAACCAGTAACTAAAAACCAGTAAATAATGTTTTAATTGTAAAATGTAGAGAATTTCAAACCACGTAAGAAATGACATAAGATTTTCTGCCTGTAGTGGGATTTTATTAAAAGTGTTATAAAACAGAAAAAAATCAAAGCACACCAAAAATTGTATACTTCTTCATTGTCCTGAGAGTAGCAGCCTGTATCATTTTCAATAGATGGACCACTCTGACCATCAAGAAATGTCAGTAATTTAAAAAAGAAGAAAATAATAATACTTTACATTTTCTGTAGCATTTATCTGCATTCTACTAGTTCATGGGCAACTTAAAATGTTTTGTTTTGTTTAAAATGTATGATATATATTTCATTTATACATACAAAAGACTGAGTGTGTGTGTATATATATAATATATAGCATAGAACTAATATTGGTCAACCCATTACCAATTTCACAGCTAGAAGAATAAAAATATCGTTGAAATTCCTTGTGTACTCCTTCCAGATTCAATTCAGCTGTCCTCCCACAGCCCCATCTCCACCAGGGCAAACAACATTCATTTTAAGAGATTGTTATCTTTAGTATATTTATTATCCATAAACTATATAGTATTTTTTGCTGTTTTACACTTAGCAAAATAGTAATACTGTATGTCTTAATCTGAAATCATTTATTTCACAAATATATTTTTAAGATTCATATAGGTTATTGTATATATGAATAGTTCATTTATTTTTACTGATGAGTTATTTCACCATTATAGCAATTTATCTATTTTCTTGTTAATAAACATAAAAGTTGTTTATATATTTTCATTGTGGGAGACAGTGTGGTGATTTCTCAAATACCTAAAGATAGAAATATCATTCAACCCAGCAATCCCATTACTGAGCATATACCCAAAGGAATATAAGTTTTTCTATTATAAAGACACATAGAAGTGTATGTTCATTGCAGCACTACTCACCATAGCAAAGACATGGAGTCAGTCTAAGTGCCCATCAATGATAGACAAGAAAATGTGGTACATATACACTGTGAAATACTATGCAGCCAAAAAAAAAAAGAATGAGATCATGTTCTTTACAGGTACATGGATGTAACTGGAGATCATTGTCCTTAGCAAACTAACGCAAGAACAAAAAATTAAATGCCACATGTTTCCACTTATAAATGGGATCTAAATGATGAGAACACATAGGTACACAGAGGGAAACAACACATATTGGGGGCTATTGAAAGGGGGAGGGGGCAAGGAGAAAGAGGATCAGGAAAAATAACTAATGGGTTCTTAATACATGGGTCATGAAATAATCTATGACACAAACCCCCATGACATGAGTTTATTTATGTAACAAGCTTGCACATGTTCCCCTGAACTTAAAATAAAAGTTAAAAAAATCGTTTCCATAATTTTTACTTCAATGGATGTCCTTGGATTTTTTTTATTCTGACTGATGCATATCAAAAGAGTTTCTCTAGGGTGAGGCTTTTCATACTGTGAATCACATCCTAAATACATCAACACTTTGGGAGACCAAAGTGAGAGGATCGCTCAAATCAAAACATAGTTTTTTTATGTAGATTAAGGAAGAAATTAGGACAGTATTAATTAGGATAAGATAGAATAAAAATGTCATTTCATGAAAAAATATTCCAGTTATTTCTATATTCCTATACATATTTATGAGTATCTGGGATAACGACGTAAAATGTGATACTTAATGTGGGTCAAATTGATAAACATTTGAACATTCTATATGCTAACATGTAGAATTACTGTGTTTCAAGATATGTTCACACTTAGTTTAACAAACTAAGGCCTAAATGTTTTCAAATTGGTTATCCAAATATATAGATTTACCTGTTCTGTCCAAGAATATGCACATTTTTCATATCCTTACTAACAATTATTAGATATTTTAATTTTTGACAATCTAGTGAGTATAAAATGATCACACATTTTGTTTTTCAGTTTGTATTTTTCTGATAACTATGAGATTGATTATATATTTACTAACCATTCAATGTACTCTTCTAAAAGACAGGCTTTATGATTTTGTTTATTTTTCTACTGGGTTGTCTCTTATTGATTTGTAGGAGTTCTTTATGTATTTTCAGTATGAGTTTTTTGTATAAGTATTCTCATAGTTTATGACTTATTTTCACTTTCATTTTGATATATTTGATTAACAAAAGTACTAAGTTTTATTGTCAATTCTATCAATCTTTTTTATGGTTAATACTTTGCTTATGATAATCATTTCTCTTATGATGAGCATCTTGATAAGAGAGTATTTTCTGTCCAGCAGACAAAAAGTTACTGTTTGATAAGTTTTTCAATGTTTTAAAATTTTACTTTCATATTTAATTCCTCACATTGAATGGATTTTTGTGTATGGTACATAAAATGGAATAAATTATATTTATTCCTAGGGATGACAACATCCCTCCAACATTTATTGGATTAACCATCCTTGTCACACTGATCTTAGCTCTAATGCCTTCCCTTTAATCAAGTGTACCTGTTTGTGGACCTCCCAGCCTACATCTTTCTCCTATGCTGGATGCTTCCTGCCTTTAAACATAGGACTCCAAGTTCTCCAGTTTTGAGACTTGAACTGGCCCTCCTTGCTCCTCAAGCTTGCAGACAGCCTATTATGGGACCTTGTGATTGTGTAAGTTAATACTTAATAAACTCATATATGTATATGTGTGTGTGTGTGTCTGTGTGTGTGTATCCTATTCGTTCTGACTAATACAGTGGATTTGATTCCAGATTTGCTATTTGGCTCCATTGTTTTATTTTTCCAGTATAACATACTATGCCTACCAGAGATTTAAAACATTTTATACCTTTTAGGGGAAGTATTCCCACCTGACTTTTCCCTCATTACCTAATTTGGTTATCCAGTTTTTGTTTTTTCCAAATTGCAACATTAAAATAGCACAAAAATTTAGTGAATGGTCTTTCAAGCTTCCCAAAAACCTATAGTTAGGTTTCTATTAGAATTCCATTAATGTTGGAATCAACTTCACATATATAGATGTAATAAATTATTTTCCAATCTCTCAAACTCTATGTTAGTGTTTTATTTAAATTCTATTAAATCTATGAATTAATTTGTGGAGAACTGACATCTTTAGATTATTGAGCCTTCTAATCCAGAATCATTATATGTCTCAATTTTATTGAGTCCTCCTTTAATTATTTTTCTACATGTTTAGTGCCTTCAGTCTCTAAAACAAATTAGCCTGTAATTTTTGTAGGAAGATTTTATACCATTGATTCAACATAATATTCATAGGACTATTCAGGCTTTCCATTTCTTCTTTGTAAATTATATTTTTTAGAAACGTATCTATTTAAGTTAGTTAGGTTTTATGCTTTTTACCAAACAAAATTACACACCAATATTCCTGATGAACATACATGAAATAATCCTTAATAAAATTTTAGAAAATTAAATTCAGCAATATAGAAAAAGCACAATATCTCTATTCCCCATAAACTCTGGCAACCATTAATCTACTTTCACTCTCTGTAGATTTGACTATTCTGGACATTTCATGCAAATGGAATATTCTGCAACCTTTTTTATCTTGAGTTTTTTAATTAACGGGTTTTCAAGATTCATAATTCTTGTAGCATGTTTAGTACTTTATCCCTTTTTATGATTGAATGATATTCATCATAAAACATATATATATGTTTATGCATTTGTTTATCCATTTATTAGTTGATGGACATTTGAATTGTTTCTACTTTATTATTGATAATGCTGCCATGAACATTTGAGTGCAAATTTTTGTGTGAATAAATCTTTTCAATTCTCTTGGGTAGATACATAGGAGTTGAATTCATGGGTCATATGATCACTCTGTGTTTTACTTTTCGAGAAACCACCAAACTGTTTTCCCATGCATCATTTCATATTCTCACTATCAATGTATGTCCCCATCAGATTTTAAACTTCAGGAGAACAAAGGCAATGTCTATTTTGTTTACCACTATATACCCAGTACCTAGGGAATGGGGCTTGACACATAGAGTATTCTTGACATAGATTTGTGGATTAAATTATTGAAAAAATAAATGAAATGGTCCAGTTATTTGTTAAAGCTATATGCCTAGAACATATAGAAAGTGGTAAATGTTAAAATGTTACTATTATTACTTTTTGAATTTATACTCAGAAGTGTAAATTCATTTAACACCTAAGTTTGTGGCTATATTGTACAGTTAAAATTCAGGTCAAAATAGGTTTGAAATATACAAGTGAGTGCTGATTTTAGGACCAAATGCCTTGTAAAATTGACCTAATACTTACTGACAACTACTTAATTTACAATACAAAATATTGGAATATTGGATGATTTGTCAGTTCTCCAAACTACCCACAGTGATATGAGAAGAGAAAGAGCATAAAATTGTGGCTCAGGGAAACAGCACTAGACCTCAGCATTTCCTGGGATAAAAAAAAAAGTTGAGGAGGATAATCAGCCAATCCTAATGCTCCTATTGATAAGTGAATTTAGAATGTGTTTGAGAGCAAAGTATTCTACCCACTCCAATAGTCTGCTGCTTAATGTCACTTCCTGATCCATTCTTCATCCATCAGCCCAAATTATCTTTAATCATAAAGTTTGATTGTTCTACTTTACTGTTGAAATCTCTTAGTGGATTTTCTATTGCTTTTAGAATTAAGATTAAATCTTTACTATATTCTACAGGAACTATATAAAGGCATTCTTGCCTGAGGGTAGTGAACATGGCTAAAGAACTCTGATTCAAATTTTTATTCTAACACATCGTAACTATGTGTATTGGGAAAATACTTAGGTTTTTTCATCTGGAAACCAGGATAATAGTAATAATGCTCTCCTTATGTCTTTTTATTATTGAGTTGTTTATGTAATACTTCACAATAATACTGCAGGATAATGTAAAGCAGTATTTGGTGGACATTAACCACTTTATAAGTACTAGCTGCTCTCATTTGAAATTATTTTTATCACTTGTTATTGGCCACTTTTAACCTCTCCAATCTTGTCTCACCCCATTCACTTATCCCTTGCTTTGCCCCAGTGAAACTGAACTTGTCTTTGCTCCTCAAATACACCATATACCACATTTTTCTCCCCCCTTTTCTTTGCCTGAGGCAAATACACCCTCTTTTGGGTGGTTAAAATCTCACATTCAGTCTCACCTTCTATAATTCATTTTACCAACCACGGAACATGGCCTGGACCCCCAAGGGTCATGCTTGCCTTAACAGTCCTAGATTTCTCTGATGCAGCTCTGCTCATCTACCAACCCCTTTGATCTAGATCCTTTGGCATCTACTCTGACTTCCACACCCCCGAACTCTTTGCCATCCTGTTCATTTGGTAATCCTACTGGGTAATATTTCTGCTCAAGTACAACTTGACAGTTACACCCTTGGCTTATCTTGCACTAAGTTGTAGTTTGCACTTCCCATGTCCACATCTAAACTTTCTATCTGGGGAAATCAATTACAGGTATACCAAGATGTAACCTGACAGCAAGAAAAATATGGGAAAATATCAAAACTAGCCATCGCAGCCTGGCTACCAGATCAAAGACAGTTCAGTTAACTCTAAAACCCAAAGAGCCACCTTTGATTGGCATTGGTTCAGAAACTGTATCTGAATATGGATCTCAGTGGAACATATGAAGCAAACTGAGAAATTTTGGAGGGGCTCATGTAGGTCAAGTTATGACAGAACAAATGCCACAATCTTTTTCTACCTTACAAGTTATTCTAAAGATGACCCTATATATGTCAACTATAAGCAGTATGAGCAAGAAATCCATCTCTTTCATTGTCTGGAGCATAACACACATTTGACAACAAATATAGCACATGCATAATATATGATTATTTAAATAAACGATTATTTGCAAAATATTTCAATTTCTTGATATTTCTCATACTCAGGTTATCTGAGGAGTTATCAGGGCTCTAGTCTCATAAACCATACTAACTGGCTTTGCATAAATAATTTTAGTTTTGTTTAAATTTTTTTAAATATTAGAATTCTTGCCCAAACTGTAGTGGAACAAGTTCCTAAAGTGAGAGAAACCTGCTTACAACTGTCCCAGAAGTTTTGATTCTATGCCCTTAACACATGACATCACTTTTTCTGGCATCCTAGTTTCTTTCCCTTTTTTAAAGATTTAATAGTAATGATAGTCATTTTTCAGTATCATTGTGAGAATGTATTACATAAATGAAAGAAATGTCTAAAATATCTGTTGCAAGGCCTGCAACACAAACCATAATGGCATGATAAATGACATTAGGTATCATCAAACAAATAAATATTTGAGCTCAGACCAGGTATGTGGTCTTGTGAGGATGATAAGAATAGTTGATTTGCAAACTCTGCCCTTGGGAGCTTTTAGTACGATGAGAGATGTAAGACACGTTTAACAATGATGGCAATATCAGCAGCAGTAGTTATACCTAAGAGTAGTACTGAATTTACAAAGATACAAGGGGCACTTTCCCACAAAGGCAGTTAAAGAAAATAGGATTTAAGCATGACCTGCAAGCACAGGAAGCAGGAAAAGCAGAGGCTGGGAAACAGCAAAAATCTGGAGAATGGGAAATTAAATAATAGGGTAAATAGCCATTGGGTATAATAGTTTGTGTAGAATACCAGTTCACCTAGAAAAAAATGAAAGATATGGCTAGGAAAGCAAGTTATAGTCATATAGGGTTTGGGATATCAGTCTGAGATGTTTGAAATATATTCACAGGCAGTGGGTATCAGTGATAGTTTTAGTTATGAAGGGACATGCCCAGAAGTTATTTTAAAAGATTAGACTTCTTGCTCGAAGAAAAATTTTAGGGACAGAATCATATTGAAAGGTGTTGTTAGAAAGCTGGGAGGCATTGATACCATCTAAACTATAAATATCTATGTCATAATGGAGACAACTAGAATAACAGTGCCTGTGTTTCCTACTTCATCTGTCTTAACTCAGGATAGAAAAGCACATGAGAAAATTTTCATTCTAATTCAAAGAGAAAAATGGTTAGCTTGACAGGAAGGACCTCTGTATCAATAATAAAGTGGACGAACACCAGTGCTCTGACAGGGGAGCACCATTTTTGAAAATGATCCCTGAGAACTTTTGTTTTGAATGATCTTATCTTCTAAGAGTGCTTTTCTGTATCCCTATCACACTTTCAGAGAGAGAGCATCTTAAATATTTTCACTTTAATGAGAAAAAAGTCAATATTTCAATGGACTTAAATGGTTTATTCTTCCTTCAATAAAAGAGCATACAAAGTTAATAAGATGATACTGAAAACCTTTTTGGCCATGTATGATAGTACCCCTAGAATGCCACATAAAAATATCAATTTTTCAGATGAGCACTGAGATTTAGGAAGAGAAAATACCAGTATTATTTATAATCTCTCTCTCTCTAAATGGCCTTAAAATACTTTGCAAAGATTATCTTGAAGATCCTCACAAGGAGGCAGGTAACTAGTAACTATGGCCATTTTATTGAATGGATATGGGTGATCATGTGTAGATAGATAAAACCTAAGCCTGGCTTCACAAATCAAAGCATAGAATCCTTTCAAAACTTGATCAATACATAGGAAAATTTGAGAGCCATTCAAAGTTACACTTTAACGAATATAGGGAGGAAAAGTTGGCACGAACTAACCCATTTCATGCCTACTCAGTGATGTTTTGGTGGCTGCCGAGGCAACTAAGTTGACCTCCTAATATTTTTGTAGGAGTGGAGTTTTGAGTAACTTGATCAGTTAATGCATTGGCTCTTCACAATACGCCATACAATGATAGCTACAGAAGTGTCCAGGCTTTCTTGATTTGAAAGGAGTAAGATTATTCATTGAGTGAATGGCATTCATCTAGGCACTCCCTGGAAGATGCAAAGATAAATAATGATCAGTGTCATAATTAGCATACTACATGGAATAGGAGAGGGAAAGAAAGAAATGTTCACTGGACTGAGATAAATAGACTGTTTATGGAAGTATTAAGTATGTGTTTGGTGATGAAATGTTGGTGCTGCAAACTTTGAGAGCTGGAAATAAAATACCATCAAATTTCAGTTTTAATAAAATGTAATTATAAACATAGACAAAATGTATTTTGTTAACACACAAAATGTTTCAAGCACATAGGATTTTTTAAAATATTTTCTTCAAAACCCCAGTAAATTAGAAATTATCACAATCTCCATGTTATAGATAGGAAAACTAGGACTCAAAGAGAAAAACTCATATTGCAATTTTAAAACCAAATTATCATATGGAAGCACAACTTTGAATGTCAAAGAGAATTTATTCCAATAAAGATCTTAAAATGGATGTGTATTAGTTCATTCTCACACTGTTGTAAGGACATACCTGAGACTGGGTGATTTACAAAGAAAAGAGGTTTAACTGACTCGCAGTTCCACATGGCTGGGGAGGCCTCAGGAAACTTAAAATCATGGCAGAAAGCATCTCTTCACAGGGTGGCAGGAGAGAGAATGAGTGCTGAGTGAAGGGGGAAGCCCCTTATAAAACTATCAGATCTGGTGAGAACGCACTCACTATCATAAGAACAGCATGGCAGGAACCGGCCCTATGATTCAATTACCTCCCACTGGGTCCCTCCCACCATGGGTGGGGATTATGGGATTACAATTCAAGATGAGATTTGGGGGGGACACAAAGGCAAACCACATCAAATATTTAAGGAATGAATTATAAAGCAAGTCTTTTGCATTAATTCATGTTTCCATTCTACATTCTTTTTTGAAGTCCAATCTCTGAGTTCTTTATTTTCATATCCTAGCGACTTTCAACAGAAATGCAGAAGGTAAATATTCCAACCAAAGAATTATGAGGTGGCATATGTTAAAAATGAAGAATGAAGAGGCTGTGATTTTTATTTCCATCTAAGTTCTCTTCAGTGTGCTAGAATTCTATTAAATGTCTCTCGAAATAACTCAGCCATCCACTTTCTCTTGTTGTTAGCAAACATATGAAGCTATGACAATTGAACTGTTTGATCATATAGGCTGATGGTAGCACAACGCTTATGTAGACTATAACTTTATTTCAAGTCCTGTGTGATTGTGGTGTTTGAAGGGGCTAGGCAGGGGACAACAAGAGGCAGGAATAATGGCACTTTAACTTTTCATTGGTTAAAACAAGTTCTCCACAGTATTATGCCAGTGGGAAAACTGAATCTCTGTCTGGAATTTTAAAAAGAGGCATAAAAAGAACAGATTGGGTCATCTGCATATGTTAAAAGTAAAATAACATATATTTTATACAAATAATTAAGATGAAAGGACCTAACATTGGTATCTGATAATTCTGTCATTGTATATGAATTAGATTCATTGTGAGTCTGCACCAGATCAATGAGTTGACATTGAACTATCAATATCTCTTAGCCTTACAATCTCCACATCATTAGATTTCTAAGGAAATTCTTGTGGGTCAAATATGTATTTTCAAAGAGAAGTGTACATTATGCATCATATGGTGAAAAAGAAAAAAACAGGAGATGTGGTTACAACTTATTTTACCAATAACTAGCTATATAACCTTGGAACTTAACCTTCACCTTCTTGAGTCTCATTTTATTATTCGCAATGCCAGAAACTGAGGTAAATGACTTCTAGGTTATTCTACCTCTAGTATAGCTGTGATGTTTAGGCATAAGTGCTGTGACTCCAAAAAGTGTATTTATTTTCATAAGCTTAGAGGTAGCTAAAAAAAAAAAAAAAAAAAAAAAAAAAAAAAACTATGCTTTTCCACTTTTATAGTATTTTGGATTATGATATCACTATTAAGTCTTCAGAATCTCAAATATTCTCAATTAAGAATTTGAGTTTTAAGAATAGTATAGCTTCCTTCAAAACATAGATCAACAAGAGAGACACAATTGAAAATATAATCACATACCCAGAGCGACTTCAAAACTAGTTGTTCCTTAAAATAAAAGTTTGCTATGAAACTAAAGCTACAACTGTCATAGCAGAAATGGAGCCAAGTTGAAACAGTGCAAATCATATTCACTGTCCAGGACAAAAAACTCTTTATTCCTTAATATAATAGCCCCCTGACTTTTGTTCATTTAAAATTCATTGGAAAACACTAGGTACATATTGCTGTATTACTGGGAAAAAGTCCTGTAAATATTATGAGGAGGTAGAAAGTCTCCTTTCCGATTGACCCTATGTAAGAAGACTTTCATTTCATATATATACACACGCACATATACATACATATATATACACACACACATATATGATCCATATATACTAATCAGCCATGAAGAAAATCATTTTCTAACAACTTCAGAGAGTATAACCATCTTCTTGAAATGCCTAGAGACCTTACACTCATCTCATCTCTATGTTATTCAATATATATGTACCAAATATATCTACACCAAGGTAGTTCACATACAAAACGGTATTTGGGAAAGGTAATTAAGTTATATAAAGCTAATATTAGATTTTTTTTTAAAGATCATTTAAGATTAATAAATATGCATCTGTGTGGGTAACGTCTTGGGTCTTCCAAAGAAATAGAGAAGAAAACAAATTTGGGAATATGCAATAGCAGGACACATGCCAACACTTCCATGAATGTGTGTGAGAGCTGTATTAATATTAATAACTAACTATGCTATGCTATTTCCAGGATTTCACAAATTAACCCCAGGGTCCATTGTATATCATTAAAAGCATCAAGTGTATGTTCTATGTGGACAATAATATTGGTAGAGTATGAAAATTTGGAACAATAATGTAGAACATCTGGTAAAACATTTATCTATATATCATTATTAGTCTCTATTTCTCTTCAATATCAGGGCTCAAATTTTCTTCTTCAGGGTTTTAATTACTATGAATGTAAGTAACTATTTAGAGAGAGAAAATTTAAGGCATTGAGATATTTTTCTAATGTACTGTACATGAAACAAGTACTCTATAGATAAATGGTTGTTAACCTATTATTTGCATTTGACTTTCTGTGGAGTCGACGTGGCCTCTTTGAAAATATATCAATTAAATTAATATAAAACATTTTGATTTTTAAGTTTAATAATTCCAAAAAATCTTTTAAAGCATAGCCCCCATTAGTTTAACTCCTTTAAGGGGCTATTCTCAATAAAATCTTCTAAGGTAAGATTTCCAAATAGGATGTAAAAGTTGTAAGCTTCAAAGTTTTGGCCTGGGGCCAAAGAGCTATGTGTTATCTACTTATTCTGGGAAGTAGAGAAGAAAACAGTTAGGGTAAAAGAAAAAAACACCATATGGGCAGAAAGAATGGGTATCAATGTGTCGGAACAAGAACTGAGTTTAAAGAAAGAATGAATCCTGTTGCAGATACTAAAGGTTTCAGATTTCATGTTCATGCTGCCTCTTACTACTTACAAATATTTACATAATTTGGTTCTTTTATTTAAAAATCTACTAATTTCTGTAGATGTCATCTTACCACACATATTAGAGTAAACTAGGTAAATAGCAAAACACTGATAATTTAATAGTAATGCATGAAGGGAACATAGATTTAATGCTTTCTTAAATATGGCAGCCCATTGTGTTCCATGACCTCAACCTAGATGGCATTTCTTTCTCCAAAAAGAGTCAGAGCAGGACTTCTAACCTGAAATGTTTGCGTGAATAGCACAGAGAAATCATTTCACCTAAGGCAGCCCTAACCTTTTCCCAAACACATACTAGAGGAGAGAAAATTCCATGACTTCTAGCATCCCTCACACCTGTAAAACAAAATTAGACAAAATGTGAAGTAGAACCATAGGAATATATTTGAGAAACTAAGAAATTGCAGAAATAGACTGAAATAAAACCTGCAATGGCTCTCTAAACCTAGCTTCTATCAAAGTGGAAGTCAGAAAATTTGCTTTAGATATCACGCCAGGACAACAAAAGACCATACAAAGAACACCATGACAGAAGCCCTGGACTTGACACGGGTGAGTTTCACCAATTTCTTGGTAAAGAGAAATAGGAAATATTACCCAAACAACTATGTTTGCTGATAAGTATTATTCTAATCTTTCTATCAATATACACAGAAGTTGACTATTTAGCAAATTATGTGTTATTTATACCATGGTATAGTTCCATTCATCGAGTAACTCATTTGTTGGTGCAATAATTCTAAATTAAATATATTCTTCCAGGGCTGCTGTCTGTACAAGTCCAAAGTCTTTGTGTTATGTTTACATAAATACAACAGCAATCAACTTCCAAAGATTTGAGGAAGGATTCTCCATACTTCTCCATACTATTTTTTAGTTCAAATCAAAGTATTTCGGGCCTAAACATTTACTTAAAGTTGCTATAAAGGTGAAAGTTTCATGTCTAACCCATGGATCGGTATACAGCATTTTAAGCTGATAACTCAAGATTCATAAATCTTTCCCTAAAAAAGTTAAACAAGAGAAAATCCTAGCCAAATCCAAATGGGTAAACATTTCTACAAATTTTTTACAACTTCATTTTGCTCATTTTGCCCTCTTAATAAATCAAAACGCAACAAGAAATTTTGAAATTCTCCCCATGATAATCTTTATGATGACTGAAGGTGTAAATTCAAATGGTAAAGTAGGAACTCCAGGTAAGGAATTTGCTGTTTTCCCACACAATTTTTCTCCCTCTCAAAATATGCCCCCACCACTCAATTGTTCTGCAATCCAACGCACAGGAATGAAACCTAGTCTTTTAAAAAATTAAACCACTAATAAGAAGAGGGTTATCTTTCTGGCGGAGATTTTTGTTCTTCTAATCTGGAAACTAAACTGCTTTTGTGTAAAAAAAAAAATCTATAAATATACTGGAGATTGGAAAAAAGCACTTATAGGTTTTGAGATGATACTCATCTGGTTCTTGTCTTGAGAAATTGTACTTCTTCTCTTTCTAGATTTGACTGCTATATGGCTTATAAAGATACATTGTTTTACTTTTTAACATACTTTTTTTGTTATACTTTAAATTCTGGGATAATGTGCATAACATACAGGTTTGTAGCATAGATATACACGTGCCATGGTGGTTTGGTGTACCCATCAACCCGTCATCTACATTAGGTATTTCTCCTAATGCTAATCCACCCTTAGCCCTCCACCCCCTGACAGGCCCCAGTGTATGATGTTCCCCTCCCTGTATCCATGTGTTCTCATTGTTCAACTGCCACTTATGAGTGAGAACATGCAGTATTTGGTTTTCTGTTCTTGTGTTAGTTCGGTGAAAATGATGGTTTCCAGCTTCATCCATGTCCCTGCAAAGGACATGAACTCATCCAACTCATCCTATTTTATGGTTTCATAGTATTCCATGGTGTATATGTGCCACATTTTCTCTATCCAGTCTATCATTGATTGGCATTTGGGTTGGTTCCAAGTCTTTGCTATTGTGAACAGTGCTATAATAAACATATGTGTGCATGTGTCTTTATAGTAGAAAAATTTATATCCTTTGGGTATATACCCAGTAATGGGTGGCTAAGTCAAATGGTATTTCCAGTTCTAAATCCTTGAGGAATTGCCACACTGTCTTCTACAATGGTTAAACTAATTTACACTCCCACCGACAGTGTAAAAGCATTCCTATTTCTCCACATTTTCTCCATCATCTGTTGTTTCCTGACTCTTTAATAATTGCCATTCTAAATGGCCTGAGATGGTATCTCATTGTGGTTTTGATTTGCATTTCTTTAATGACCAGTGATGATAAGCTTTTTTTCCTATGTTTGTTGGCAGCACACATGTCTTCTTTTGAGAAGTGTCTATTCATATCCTTTGCCCACTTTTTGATGGGGTTGTTTTTTTCTTGTAAATTTGTTTAAGTTCTTTGTAGATTCTGGATATTAGCCCTTTGTCAGATGGATAGACTGCAGAAATTTTCTCCCATTCTGTAGGTTGCCTATTCACTCCAATGATAGTTTCTTTTGCTGTGCAGAGTCCCTTTAGTTTAATCAAATCCCATTTGTCAATTTTGACTTTTGTTGCTATTGCTGTTGGTGTTTTAGTCATGAAGTCTTTCCCCATGCCTTTGTCCTGAATGGTATTGCCTAGGTTTTCTTTTAGGGTTTTGTATGGTTTTAGGTCTTATGTTTATGTCTTTAATCCATCTTAATTTTTGTAGAAGGTGTAAGGAAGGGGTCCAGTTTCAGTTTTCCGCATATGGCTGGCCAGTTTTCCCAAGACCATTTATTAAACAGGGAATCCTTTCCCCATTGCTTGTTTTTGTGGGGTTTTTCAAAGACCAGATAGTTGTAGATGTGTGACGTTATTTCTGAGCCCTCTGTTCTGTTCCATTGGTCTATATATCTGTTTTGGTACCAGTACCATGCTGTTTTGGTTGCTGTAGCCTTGTAGTATAGTCTGAAGTTAGTTAGCATGATGCCTCCAGCCTGGTTCTTTTTGCTTAGGAGTGTCTTGGCTATATGGGCTCTTTTTGGTTCTACATGGAATTTAAAGTAGTTTTTTCTAATTCCGTAAAGAAAGTCATTGGTAGCTTGATGGGGATAGCATTGAATCTGTAAATTACTTTGGACAGTATGGCCATTTTCATGATATTGATTCTTCCTATCCATGAGCATGGAATGTTTTGCCATTTGTTTGTGTCCTCTCTTATTTCCTTGAGCAGTGGTTTGCAGTTCTCTTTGAAGAGGTCTTTCACATGCCTTATAAGTTGTTTTCCTAGGTATTTTATTATCTTTGTAGCAATTGTGAATGGGATTTTACTCATGATTTGGCTCTCTGTTTGTCTATTATTGTTGTATAGGAATGCTTGTCCTTTAAACTCTTGTTTTCCAGAACAGTAGGATTCACTGAACCAGTCTGAGCAGGGAAAGCATGAACACATAGTGTTAGGTTTACATTATTACATCTTCATTATTCTGTTCTGTTTGTGGTTTGTTTGTTTACTTGGTTTTTTACTACTATTGGCTCTGGTTTACTAGACTGCTATTATTATTGTTGTTTTATTTTTACCATACTTGGAACTAATATGTAAATTAGAAGAGCAAATAGAAAAAATAACCATTTCATTGCAGGCTATATTTTGCTGTTATTAGAATAACAGAAAGTAGATAACATTAAATCTTCATTAACCAAAATTAATATACTAATTTTAGAGGAGACCTGAAAAAGAAAAAATAAAATAAAATTACAGTGTGTTGTTAACCAGAGCCAATTCTAATCCTGTGGCAAGCAGATTTTAAGATCAATACGATGGTGTGCATCTCTACTCACAAACACTCAGGATGCTTAGGCAGGAGGATCGCTTGAGCCCTGGAGTTTGAGGTTACAATGAACTATGATCATATTATTGCACTCTAGCCTGGGCAACAGAGTGAGACTCCATCCCTAAAACACATTAAAACAATTTTAATTTAATTTAATTTAAAAATGATCACAGTCCTATGATCTCTGCTTTGTGCTGTTGACATCCTTATGAATTTCCTTCCCTTGAATGTGGGCAGTACCTGTGCTTTGCTTCTAACCAACAGAATGTGGTAAAGGTGATAGCCTTTACTCATGATTATGTTACATTGTATAGTATTTACTCTTACTAGCAAACTTTCTCCATTCTCTTTCTGTCCCCTTGCTGGCTTTGAAAAAGCAAACTGTCATGAAATGTAAAATCACAGGGAACCGAATGTTGCCAACAACTATGTGAGAGGGCAGTGGACCTTCCCCTGGGTGAGCCTGCAGATGAGAACCCAGCCCCAGACAACACCTGCATTGCAGCTTGTCACACCCTAAGCAGAGGACCCAGTTAAACTGCACCCAGACTTCTGATCTACAAAAACTCTAAATTTTCTTGTTTCAAGACATTAAGTTTGTATTAATTTGTTGTTTACACAATACAATTTCATAATCAAAAAGTAGATTTAAAATATAAATGCCGCCTTCTTTTCTGAGAAAACACCAAATGGCGGATGACGCCGGTGCAGTCGGGGGGCCCGGAGGCCCTGGTGTTCCTGGGATGGGGAACCCCGGTGGCCTCCGCGGTGGTTTCGGCAGTGGCATCCGGGGCCGGGGTTGCGGCCATGGACGGGGCTGGGCCAAGGCCGCGGAGCTCACGGAGGCAAGGCCGAGGATAAGGAGTGGATGCCCGTCACCAAACTGGGCCACTTTGTCAAAGACATGAAGATCAAGTCCCTGGAGGAGATCTACCTCTTCTCCCTGCCCATTAAGGAATCTGAGATCATTGACTTTTTCTTGGGGGCCTCTCTCAAAGATGAGGTTTCGAAGATTATGCCGGTGCAGAAGCAGACCCGTGCTAGCCAGCGCACCAGGTTCAAGGCGTTTGTTGCTATCGGGGACTGCAATGGCCACGTTGGCCTGGGTGGTAAGTGCTTCACTGAGGTGGCCACCACCATCCGTGGGGCCATCATCCTAGCCAAACTCTCCATTGTCCCCGTTCGTAGAGGCTACTGGGGGAACAAGATCAGCAAGCCCCACACCGACCCTTGCAAGGTGACAGGCCGCTGGGGCACTGGCATCGTCTCAGTGCCTGTGCCCAAGAAGCTGCTCATGATGGCTGGTATCGATGACTGCTACACCTCAGCCTGGGGCTGCACTGCCACCCTGGGCAACTTCGGTAGGTGGTCCAGGAATGGGGCATAGCCATAGTCTCTCAGTTCCGCTTAACCACACGGGTCCGGTGTGTGCTTGGCGTGTTTTCACAGACGCAGAGAAAGGCTCTCCTAATACACGACAGACCCGCCCAGAATGGCCTCTCTGTTCCTAGGAGTGCGACAATTTTGGGGTTGGGAGACTTACCTCAAGCACACCACTGACCCTCCTGGGGTTCTTTTGTTGTGCAGCCAAGGCCACCTTTGATGCCATCTCTAAGACCTACAGCTACCTGACCCCTGACCTCTGGAAGGAGACTGTATTTACCAAGTCTCCCTATCAGGAATTCACTGACCACCTTGTCAAGACCCACACCAAGGTCTCTGTGCAACGGACCCAGGCTCCAGCTGTGGCTACAACATAGGGTTTTTATACAAGAAAAATAAAGTGAATTAAGCCTGTTACTAATGCCCCGTAAGAAAAAGTATGTTAGTCTAAATTGCTTTCATGAGAGCCTTTCCTTTAATAGATATGATAGTGAAATGGAGACTGGAAATGATATAGAAAGTACTATGGAAATAGGAGACACTTGCATTAATTACTCAAGAGGAAGAATAATCATTTAAAAATTTAACAAACAGATGAAACTACTGTATTATTAGAATCAAACATCCAAATCATCCATCAACCCGGGATCTCTGCCAGAATTGCCATCTTTGTAATATTGCAAAGTCATTGTTTCTCCAGCTGCTCTTACAGATCGAGTTCTCTTGGATGGTTTATTTGAGCACCAAATTCTGGTCACTTTATCTCTATGGGCTTGTAACTCCTGACCTCTCCTTTTCATATGGTTTCCTCTCACTGAGTCCTCATCACTCCTGATCTATTTAATAGCATATCAACTAGTCTTCAAGCCTCATTTATTGAATAAAAACATGAAGTTCAGTGTTTGCGCAATATGGCAGACTGTGCAATAAAACATTGTATAAACTGTCATCACAGTATCTTTGTAAGTGACAGACCTACCCAAATTAAAAAAAAAAATCTATCAAAGGCAAACCATTATCAAAGACATTATCTGATTTTGTATTTCAGTAAACATTCAATCAGTCCATCTATTAAAAATAGCCTGGATCAGTCAAATGGTTTACTTAGCTAAGAAAAATAAAATGAAGTCTCTATTCTTATGAAAATGCAATATATTTTAACATATAAAAGTAATAAACCTTTAAACACTGTTTGCTTAATGCTAAAATACAGATATTAATAGTATTTACCTGATAGGGTTATTGTGAGAATAAGTGAAAGAATATGCTTAAAGTCCTGAGAATACCACATAGGACATAATAAATATTCAGTAAATTATAGTAATTTGTGTTATTTGGATTCCTATTTAAATTTTCGCCATAATCAAGCATTATTTTTAAAATAAACAACAGAAAATTAAGACAGATAAAACCCTCATTATAAAAGAGAGTCTTTTCAAGAAAAGCTAATTGATAACTTTATACTGATACACATATGCACAGAAGTTATTTAAGGAACTATTAAACTAATTCAGGAACAGTAACTATGATCTCTGACATGAGAATTAAAACTCAGGTTTTAGACATTGAGGAGATCAATTTAAGATAACTTGATTGATTGCATGTGAGGAGTAGATGAAGAGATGCTTCAAGAATAACTTCTAATTCAACCACTGTGGAAGACAGTGTGGTGATTCCTCAAGGATCTAGAACTAGAAATACCATTTGACCCAGCCATCCCATTACTGGGTATATACCCAAAGGATTATAAATCATGCTACTGTAAAGACACATGCACACATATGTTTATTCCGGCACTATTCGCAATAGCAAAGACTTGGAACCAACCCAAATGCCCATCAATGATAGATTGGATTAAGAAAATGTGGCACATATACACCATGGAATACTATGCAGCCATAAAGAAAGATGCGTTCATGTCCTTTGTAAGGACATGGATGAAGCTGGAAACCATCATTCTCAGCAAACTATTGCAAGGACAGAAAACCAAACACTGCATGTTCTCATTCATAGGTGGGAATTGATCAATGAGAGCACCTGGACACAGGAAGGGGAACATCACACACCGGGGTCTGTCATGGGGTGGGGGAAGGTGGGAGGGAGAGCATTAGGAGACATACCTAATGTAAATGATGAGTTAATGGGTGCAGCACACCAACATGGCATGGCACATGTATACATATGTAACAAACCTGTACGTTGTGCACATATACCCTAGAACTTAAAGTATAATAATTAAAAAAAAAAAAAAATGAATGGTTTCTATATTTCAGGCTTGGGAGACAACTTGAGGCACCACTGACATTAACTAAGGTGAGAATTATAAAGAAAGAGGTGTTCAATCTAGTCTTTCATATGTTAAATTTAAGGTTATGTAGAAATTCTGGATGGTAATAACCAACAGGCAATAGAAAGATTTCTCTGTCTGTAGATTAAACAACTGGAGGGCAGAGACCTTGTTGTACTCATTTTGTCATGTTTCTTCAAGTACAGTCCCTTGCACAAGAAAGTATTCAATAAAAAAAGTTAACTCAATTGACAGTTCTATTTTGTAAGGGTCAGAAGGCCCAAGAAAAAAAGAGGTAATAAGTATCAAAATGCCCATTCTTTTTTTTCAATCAAAATTCAGCAGAGACCAGACATATTCACAAATGTTTACCGCCTCACCAATCAAGAACAAAAGCAGTGAGCATTGCAAAGAATAGGATTGATTTTAAAGTCCTATAGTTTTGCCAAAGTACTTAAAGATTTTTAAATAATTTCATATAATTTTTATTGTATTTTAAAACTCCTTGATATCAAATATTTAGCTTACTTCCATTCATCTGTCACTTAAAATAAAGTAAAATACCAAATATTTTCAAACTCTTCTAAATGACATTTTTAAGTACCATCAAGTCCTTCCCCTGTTGGATAGATTGCTTTGTGCAATTCATATTGTATCTATGAAATCCAATTTCTGAATAAAGCCTGTGATCAGACTCTATAATCTATTTCCCACATTAGCCAGGCTCTTTAATATGGCTTTTAGTCAGAATTATTTGATCTCTAACTTTAAGTTTCTGAAGATCAGCACAGAGATCCAACCTGTCTTTCTTAAGCTGTCAATTGTCATTTAAATGTAAGAACTTTTTTTTAGCCCTCATTATCAAACCTTGAATAGAGGAAATTTCCTGAGTTACTTCTCCACCTAACAAAACCTAATTGCATTTCCCAGACCATTTCTGAAAAGAACTTTCACCAATTTAACCATCATATTCCCTGCAGAAATTTTGGGGGAATGTGATAGTTTAGGTTCAGAAGAAAACAATCCCCTAAATTTGTTCCAAACAAAATCCCCCCTATATAAATAAAGTCACATAAATTCAGTCAATATGTCCTACTTTTGGAAAGTATGTGTCCCTAAGATAATAATCTGAGGCATGTTCTACTCTACATTACAAAACATCTTCAGCTCTTCTGGAGTAAGTATATTTATGAGATTACAAAAGGAAGTTGAATTAAAGTAGTCTAGTCACTGCAATTCATTGATATTCCTCAGAGAGTATTCATTTCCAAATATCAAAAAACAAAGGTTTAGGTCAATGTTAAGTGATATTCTGAATCATCTGTCTTGTTCTGCCACAGACTTCTGTCTCTCCAAGTGCTTCAGAGTGGCAGAAATGGTGACCACCAGGACAAGACATTCTACAGAGCTTTCCGGTTACTCCAGGTTTCCAAGTAGGGAATCAAATTTTTCACATTTGCTTACACACTGGTATCATCGATAAAATCTGAATACTCAACATTTATTAACTTTTATGCCAAGCACTAAGAGCAAATACAAAAGAAGGGAATTGTCACTGCTTTCCAAGAAAAACGGGTTTTCATTCAAACTAGGATCCTCAGAGAGCCTGTTGAGGTAAAACTCCTGCAGGGGACCCAAAATAGAGCCTCTTACCCAACAACATCCTCATCTTGGATGAGACTGGGTGATCTTGCCATGTGCTCTTAATCTGAGTCTCCCAGACCTTTGCTGGAAGGGCTTAAAGTTACTCTCTGTAACATATTCCTAAAGAATTGCAGCCACACAATTTCTTTGTGGTTCTTTCATTCTCCTTCCAAATATGCTAAATCAGCCTTGCCTTTATTATCACTTAATATTTAAAAATAGTCAAAGGTATTAACCAAACTTGGCTTCCACTTGTTTCTCAAAAACATTCTTGCATTAAATCTTCATTAAAACCTTTGCGTGAGCTATTCATGCTGCCTGAAACCATTCTCATCTATAATCTTCTGAAAACTTTTAAAAACTTACACTTCAGAGTACTTCTGACCCCAGTCTACAGTAACCACCCACTCTTCTGTTCTATTTTAGTGTTACAAATAGTCTTTATAACTGATATGTTCCTTATTTGTTTATTTGGTGGTGCTGTAATCAGAAGACAAGCTGAAAGCAGGGACCTCATCTGTCTTCTCCACTTGCTCATCCGTGTATCAATGTACTTGTAGAACAGTGCCTGACATATATTGGGTACTTAATAATTTTGGATTAAAAATGTGTATATAATTGCAGAAGTAATCTGCAATGTAGTCTGCTGAAGTAATGTATACTTCTGATTAAATGATGACACTCTACTTTGACCTTCAGTCTTGTGGTTGGTGAAGATTAATAAACAGTAGTGAAACCACAAATCTACCACAAGAGAACTGGCTTTTTGCCACTGTAAGCATCAGCATTTGCTCAATCTTCAGAAACGGAACAATTTTCTGACTGGCATGTGACTTTAAGAAAGGCTGTCAACTTGATTACTGGAAAGTGTCCCCTGAACTGAAAAGAACATCACAGCATAAAATTCTGCCCCTGCAGCTAAAATGGCCTGGCTTCTTCCTCACCAGCAGCTGACGCCAGGCATCCTTTCACTACACCAGATAGGCAGCCAGCTGGGGGAAGCTGCTAGAGCTGTCAAAACTGTATCAAATGTTAAAGATAAAAAGATTAGGTGCTGTGTTTGAGAAGGGGGAGAGGATTCAGCACTATCCACAGAACACCTGGAATGGTTTTCAGTCTGGGGACTCAACAGGGAAGACTTAGTTGGAGTTATGTAGATTCCAAAGGAGAGGGTGGGGAGAGAAGGGTGGGAAGCAATTGAGCACAGCTTTATGAAAATCCTTTATCTAAACCTCTCATGGCTTCCCAGGCATCCTGCCAGTTTGGGGTGATCACATCAATATTTATAGCACACCGCACCAGGGTGCCTATGTTCCCCAGCAGGGGAGATTAATATGTTATATCAACACCTATGACAAGACACATTTTATTTCTGTCAACAAAGAGGTTTCTACTTTCTCTGTCAGCTGAATACCGAAACCTTTCATTTTGCACAATAAACCATCTATAGCTGCAGCTGAAAGATAGATGCTGAACTGCAGTCAATTCTTTAAATAGGTTTCTTCAACTGGCCAGGTAGCCTGTATCAAAAATGAGGAATTCTACTTTTGGTGGGGATAGGCAGACATGATGGGAGGCGTGCAAGGAAAGAAGTACTTGCTATGGTTTTCAACACAGATATTTGGCACTGAACTGTGTGCTACGCAGGGATTCTGTCCTCAAAAAACTCTGAAATAATGCTAATAAATATGACATATATTACGTTAATCTTTGGAGATTATTCTTGAAAAAAGTAGTAACATCAAAAGCCTACTCTATAATATTGAATGACTAAAGGGAAGGGATACAAAACAATATTTAGTATGCTGCAAATTATTAAAAATACTATGTGTATAGGTATGTGTGTTTGCGTGTGTTTAGAGAAAGAACAAGAACTATATCAATCTTTAACCATGGTTGATGCAGAGGATGTAATTGTGTGTGCTTTTTATTTCCTGTGTTATTTCCCATATTCTGAAATGCTCTATAATGTATATATACAAAAGATACCAACGTAAAAATAAGAAATGCTGGATGCTTTATTTTTAAATGGTGCTTTCTTCTCAAGATATTGAGGTGCCAAGCAAGTGTTAATTTCTAGAGTTATGATAAGATGGAAAAACGGATCCCTGTGAGTTCCATTAACATTACAAACAACTTTTGTAATGTCTCTCTTAAAAAAGAGAGAACAAGCACTAGTTCTTAGATAAGAGAGGAGCGCAGTTTGATTTTTCTGTAGTGTTGAAATGAGTTTACTAAGAAATGAAAGTTGGTTGACCCAGGGCTGCAGATATGCCACGGCTGTTGCTAAAGGTTTTTTCTATAAAACTGAGTGGGCTGAGGTGAAGCTAGGGCTATGGTTCTCCTGTTCATACTAGCTGAGCCCACCTGAGTGCCGCATCACCACTTCCAGAAATGAGTATGCATGAACTCTTCATGATCCACAGGATTCAAGGCAACATATTCTTGGTATCTACTGAGTTTTTACCATTAATGTTAATGAAGAAATAGATTCATTGGAGCTGTAAACATCATCACAATGTTCACGGAGTTAATGGGAACAGTTGATTGTAATACACATATACCAGGTCCAAAGTGAGTTCTTGTCCACTTGTCAGGCAAATTGACTTCTTCATAAAACAGCAAAATATTGTCTGGCTTGTGATTTCTGAAATTTGATTAGAAAATTATAGTGGTGCTAGCTGGAATATTTATTAAAAGAATCTTTTGTTGTCAGTGTGTTACCTACATTTTATCATTTAATTATTACAATTATCCCATGAGGTACATTTTTCTACTATGCCCATTTTGGAACTGAAGAAACAGTCTTAGATTAAGCAATTTGCCCACATTCTCACAACTAGAAAGTGATGTTGCAGGAATGTAAATATAGATTTCTTTCACTCTGAAGCCTTTTTGTCTGACACAGCAGATTATTATCCCAAAGACAAAACTTATGCTTTCCAATAACTTATTCTGAGCATCTATTATGTTCTCAGCATTATTCTCTGTGCCTTGGGAGATACAGTGCCCTGGCAATGTTTGACTTTGCCCTCAAATGTTTACAGTCTTAATAGACAAGGCAAATAAATACAAGTAAAACAATTAGCAAATAATCCAAAAGGCAATAATTAAGTGATAATAAAATAAAAACAACTGCCAGCCTAATATCACATACAGAGTTGTATATTTGAAGTCAAAAACATGGGTTTAAGCAAAGTTCTGGCACATTTCCATGTGACTTTAGGCAAATTACTTAACTTGGATCTCTCTCTCTCTCTCTCTCTCTCTCTCTCTCTCTCTCTCTCTCTGTCTCTCTCTCTCTCAGGGATTTGTCTGTCTTTACTGGACTCATAACGAGATATGGGAAGTTTGTATGTAAAACAAAAAGAACTATTTTACCCAATGTCTCTTCCAAATGCTGGGGAACATGCAGTACTGCTTGGATTCACCTCTGCGAGCTGATAACATTAAGACAAACCTGGAGCCAAGTGTGCCTCTCTACTAGGAGGGTTCTAGTACCCACTAAGAGAAGCAGCAGTAAAGGGTCTGATGCCTGGTGAAGTAGCTACAGAGTCACTGGGGAGAGTAGCAGTGGGACCCAGGAAGCAAGTAAGAGACAGTGGGACCCAGCAGAGCAGGGGGCAGAGCAGAGGTGGCACTTGGAAAAACACTATCAGAAACATACTAAACTTTTGTGGGACTGGGTTAAGAGAACCAATGAAATCAAGGTAACATACACCTAAATAATTAGCATTTATAAGTAGAACTACTAGACTGCCAAATAAAATATGTTCTGTCCTCCTGTCTTCATAAGATTCTCAGCTTGGCAGCACTGCAAGTGGTTGACTAGCCTGTGACCAATGGTCTGCAACTCACCCACTTTTTTTTCTACCCAGGCTCTGTTCAACATTGTAGGTGGCCTCTCAGATGCAATGTGGACAACCTAGCCTAAGTGCCTAAGCTCTTTTATAGACCCCACAGACAACTGCCCTGGGCTGTCCCTCAGGCTTATCAGTGTGCTTTCCCACAGACAGCGGGATCTTCCCTCAGAGGGACACAGTTGGGCAGCTAAGAGCCGGCAGGAAGGTGATGCTTCTATATCTGGCAGAATCCTGCAGGGAAGGTAAGTTATAACTGCAAAAAGTCTAACTATTTGCAGAAATCTTTCCAAAATTAAAAGAAAGGTAAGAAATCCTCAAAGCTAAACATTAATTATGACGTGGGTTATTATACCTTTCGCATTTGGTATAGATACTTTTGAGGCAACAACACCCACAGAGTTCCTCTCACCCATAAAATAACTCCAGGCAAGATACTGAACATGATGACTAAGCATTTGTTAAAAAAACGCATACATAGACAGAAAAAATAATCTACTAGAGCCAAAAGCCACTTAAATCTGAAGGAATTTTTAAAATAAAGTCAAAATAAATGAGCAAATGAATGAGTGAATAAATAAATATTCAAAAGAAAGTTGAGGTATTGTCGTTATCACCATTGTATTGTGAGTGACCAAATAAACAAGATCGAGTCAAGAAACAAAAGACTTATTGCGCAAGCCAGGAAATCAGAGATAAAATTAAAATATGAAAATCTTCCTAATTGTCCATAGAATGAGAGGTAATTTCTTTGGGCAATGGGTTTTCCAGGTGATTGTACTCTGCCAGTGCAGACAATGCCTAAGAAACAGCACTTACAGTGTCTCTTTAGAGTTTTACAACAATGAGGCAATTCACACTAAACAGCACGAGCTTTTTTTTTTTTCAATTTTTGCTATTTAATTATTATTTCATAATTATAGACTTAACTCTGCAATCCAGCAAGATGTGAAGGGGAATAAGGAAAATATGGAACCCAAAGAATTGCAGCAAAAGCACATAGATATAGGATATTGCCAGCCTATGGGGTGGAGGGCTGCCTTGAGCTACAGAAGGTATAGCTCAGTGGTTAAGATAAAATACAAGTAAACTTTATTAGAGTTTTCCACAGTCAGCAATGGTAATCTTACTGGTCTTGTCATTCCTGAACCCAAAGCGCTCCGTGGCTTCCATGATATTCATGCTCTTTTACCTTGCCAAAGATCACGTGATTGCTACGCAACCACTCAGTCTTGGCAGTGCAGTGAAAAACTAGTCACTGTTTGTGTTGGGTCTGGCATTCTCCATGGACAAGATTCCAGGACCTGTATGCTCAGGATGAAGTTCTCCCCATCAGATTTCCCCTGGTACAGTGACTTGCTGCCAATGTTATTAGGGTGTGTGAAATACCTACCCTGGCAGACAAATCCTGTAATAATTCTGTGAAAGCAGAAACCCTTACAAGCAAAGTTTTTCTCTCCAGTGCTCAGAGCACAAAAGTTTTCTGCTTTCTTTGAAACTTTGCAAACAGCTTGAAGGAGACACAGACTAAGGACTCACCATAGGCTACAATGTCAAGCATGGTGGGATTGACCATAGCTGATGACGTGCGGCTTCAAGCAGTGGCAGCATCTGCAATGACAAACAGCATGAACTTTGCATGTCATGTGACTCTATAAATGTTTTGGTTGTCGAGTTTATTAGAGCTACTAGTTTTTCCCATCCATAGTGGAATGGAGGTTCTATGAAATGTAATCAATCTAAGCAATCCTTTCTTATATCACATAAAATAAGATACAATAAAGAAACTTTTGTCTTTTTTATGTTTAAAAAAAAAAAAAACCTAGATTTTCTATCTCAAAAAACTTGTTCTACCTTATCCTTGGAAGAACTGATATGAAAAGACCTCTGGGAAAATTGATGACAGAAAACTTACACATTTTTAACACACTGCTCTCTTAACTAAGAGTTACTCCTTGGCAGCCTCAGAGTCTATAAGCAGATATCCTTTTCTTCTATATCAATTTGAGATATAATTTTATTGAGATTCCAACTCACTAGGATTTAAAATGAGACACTTAAGGAAACCAACAGATTCTTTCATGTCCCCAAATGACCTCTCTGAAACATTATTCGCCATCAAGGACACTGACTCTGGGAAGTTATGGAGAAGGCTGGCCATTAGGTGATGTTCTCAGCAAAAAGATCACATGGGAGTAATTCCCTGACCCTCCTCTTCATGTTCAAAATAAACCATCCACCGTTTCATCGTATGTGATCTTCCCAATATAAGCACTGCTAGAAATCCTGGCTTAACCATCCTGAATCAATTTAGCCTATGCAGCCATTCATTGTGTTAAATTCCTTGGCTTCCCTTTGCCTATTACATGTTTACCTTCACTGTGTATTTTCTATTCAATATCAAAATGTTACTGAATTCCTAACAGGTGCTGGTTGACCAAGAGCTTTGTCAATTTATCTTCTCCCAGTGCCTCCAAAATCAAATGGCTGAAAAATATGTTGTTTCTATCAGTTACCACTAGATGGAAGTACAAATTTTGAACCGCTACGTAAATGTTACTGGTATGCATTTCCTGAAAGGTAATGGTACAAAGTCACACATATTATTGTGTTCTTACAGGGCTATACAACCTACTGCCTTGTATAATGCTGAATCCACATACTGTTTTAACTCACATTAAGGAAAGTATGCGTATATATTATATATATATATATATATGATATACGTGTATATGAATAATGGCAAGTCTAAAACTTGTGCATATATATATACACATTGAAAGATTGAAAGGTGGTTAATAATGAGGTAACTGCTTCTCTGGCATGGCCATAGACAGAGAAAATTCATGGCATATTATTTTATTTGGAACACATTCAATACTTGACAAAGTAGAATAATGTTCGTTGAAATTAGACTGAAGTAAGGGATGTATCTGTGGGATAGTAGACAATGCGTAGGTTGAGAACCCCCACGTCTCTTTTCTGCTGCTGTGGGCTTCACATAGGCCTCATGTTTTCTCTGCATTGCCCCCCACCCCCAATACCACGTCACTCCTTATAAAAATCTGCTTTCAAAATGCATCTGGCAGTCTTATTCACACTGAAATATAAATGATTAACAGTGTGCTGTGTGCTACCCCACACAGGGAAATTGTTTAAATAGGGCCTTTAATATTCTCTTGATCCCTGAAATCACTCATAAAAGAGGAACACCAGCCCATACAGAAATGCAGAAAGATTCTGATTTTCTTTTTCTTTACAGTGGCATTTGGTGCAGTGCAGATAGATGTCTCTAGGCTTGTGATGACTTGGAGAAGCGTAGTTATCTGCATAATTTCTCAGCCTGGGATGGCAGCTAGCAAGAGGGAAACTGCACTGACTGCAGTCCTTCAAGAAGAGAAACAGATGAGTCCTTGTGACCTGGGCATTCTGCTCCATGCAGGGAAAAGCTAAAGCAAGGTGGGGACTGTGAATTGATAAAATGAGAAATGCAAACAAAAGGAAGACTGGTATCTTTTACAGATCTGTAGGGGCATCTTAACTATCCTCCAAGTCTTCAACTATAAAGAAATCAAAATTCACATTATGAGGAATCGGAATTTTAAAAATGAGGCATTACCTAAAGGAGTTCTCAGTATTTATTCTACCTTCAAATATTTGGATTAAATTGTTTTCCTTCTAATCTAGGCTACCAATTTAGGAACTGCTACAAAATTTCTAGAAAGAGAACTTTCTAGAAGTTGCTTTCATTGCAGCAAATAAAAAATGGCAATCTTGGCAAGTTTGCCTCATAAAAATGTATAGCACTTTGATTCTACACAGGAATATCTTTTAATTTAAGTAGATGTCTGCTAATAACTCTGATTAGAAATACTTTGGAGAGGAGAAAATGGGAAGGATGGGATCCCATTGACCTTTTTTCCATTTGTTGGAAAAATGCAAATGCCCATTCAGAGTTCAAGCCAGAATCAGTCTTTAATTACCATGCAATTGTTCTTTAATATGGTTTATTATTGCTTTATAAATTATTGGCAGTTTGTTCAACAATAGGTTTTTGCCTTCTCTCTTATAGCAATTGTTCATAAAACAAACAAGCATCTTTGAGACAAATAAGTTAATTACCTTTAACCTCAGACATTTATGTCCATGTGAGCATTAGTGTAATTGGTCAAATGAAAATATGTGGGTTTATGGAAGCACTGAAAATAGCATGTTGACATACATAGTTTATACATATTCATAAGTTTTCCCAGGGGAAAAAAGCCAACTTAGTGAACTTTTCTAAGACACCTGTATTTTATTCATTCACTTATTAAACAAAATTTGAGTAAGCATCTGCAAAAGGAAGGTTTTGTCAGAGTCCTCCTAGAGATTAGAGTCAAGCATGGTAGATAACTCAAGGATAATGTATAAAAAATTACTTATAAAACCCCATTGTCTCAACTCAAAATCTCCTTAAGCTGATAAGCAACTTCAGCAAAGTGTCAGGATACAAAATCAATGTGCAAAAATCACAAGCATTCCTCACCAATAGCAGACAAACAAAGAGCCAAATCATGAGTTAACTCCCATTCGCAACTGCTTCAAAGAGAATAAAATACCTAGGAATTCAACTTACAAGGGATGTGAAGGACCTCTTCAAGGAGAACTACAAACCACTGCTCAATGAAATAAAAGAGGACACAAATGGAAGAACATTCCATGCTCATGGATAGGAAGAATCAATATCAAGAAAATGGCCATACTGCTCAAGGTAATTTACAGATTCAATGCCATCCCCATCAAGCTACCAACTACTTTCTTCACAGAACTGGAAAAAAACTACTTTAAAGTTCACATGGAACCAATAAAGAGCCCACATTGCCAAGACAATCCTAAGCCAAAAGAACAAAGCTGGAGGCATCACACTACCTGACTTCAAACTATACTACAAGGCTACAGTAACCAAAACAGCATGGTACTGGGACCAAAGCAGAGAGATAGATCAATGGAACAGAACAGAGCCCTCAGAAATAATATCACACATCTACAACCATCTGATCTTTGACAAATCTGGAAAAAACAAGAAATGGGGAAAGGATTCCCTATTTAATAAATGGTGCTGGGAAAACTGGCTAGCCATATGTAGAAAGCTGAAACTGGATCCTTCCTTACACTTTATACAAACGTTAATTCAAGATGGATTAAAGACTTAAATGTTAGACCTAAAACCATAAAAACCCTAGAAGAAAACCTAGGCAATATCATTCAGGACATAGGCATGGGCAAGGACTTCATGTCTAATAAAGCAAAAGCAATGGCAACAAAAGTCAAAATTGACAAATGGGATCTAATTAAACTAAAGAACTTCTACACATCAAAAGAAACTACCATCAGAGTGAATAGGCAACCTACAGAATGGGAGAAAATTTCTGCAATCTACCCATCTGTCAAAGGGCTAATATCCAGAATCTACAAAGAACTTAAACAAATTTACAAGAAAAAATAAAAAAAAAAAAAACCATCAAAAAGTGGGTAAAGGATATGAACAGACACTTCTCAAAAGGACACATTTATGCAGCCCACAGACACATGAAAAAATGCTCATCATCACTGGCCATCAGAGAAATGCAAATCAAAACCACAATGAGATACCATCTCACAGAAGTTGGAATGGTGATTATTAAAAAATCAGGAAACAACAGGTGCTGGAGAGGATGTGGAGAAATAGGAACACTTTTACACTGTTGGTGGGACTGTAAACTAGTCCAATCGTTGTGGAAGACAGTGTGGCAATTCCTCAAGGACCTAGAACTAGAAATACCATTTGACCCAGCCATCCCATTACTGAGTATATACCCAAAGGATTATAATCATGCTGCTATAAAGACACATGCACACGTATGTTTATTGCAGCATTATTCACAATAGCAAAGACTTGGAACCAACCCAAATGCCCATGAATGATAGACTGGATTAAGAAAATGTGGCACATATATGCCATGGAATACTATGCAGCCATAAAAAATGATGAGTTCATGTCCTTTGTAGGGACATGGATGAAGCTGGAAACCATCATTCTCAGCAAACTATCACAAGGACAGAAAACCAAATACCACATGTTCTCACTCATAGGTGAGAATTGAACAATGAGAACACTTAGACACAGGAAGGGGAACATCACACACCAGGGCCTGTCATGGGGTGGGGGAAGGGGGGAGGGATAGCATTATGAGATATACCTAATGTAAATGATGAGTTAATGCATGCAGCACACCAACATGGCACATGCATACATGTGTAACAAACCTGCATGTTATGCACATGTACCCTAGAACTTAAAGTATAATAAAAAAAATTACTTACAATATGAATGAGTACAATAAAGGAAACAGCATATTATGAGAAATTATAACAGGAAACTGGTTTAGTTGGGAGGAGCCACTTAAGACATCTATAAGAAAGTGGCTTTTGAAGTAAAAATTCTAAAATGACTAGGAATTGGCTAGACAAACAAATCATGGGAACAGAGTCTTGAGCAGAAGGAATAGAATGTCAGAAGGTTCCAAGACAATAAGGAGCTTGTCATATTTGGTAAAATAAAACTTCGCTCACTGAGAAAATGATGCCTCCTCTCCTTTTGGACTCTGACATGTAACATTTGGTTCCTGTTTCAGTAGGGTCCAAACAGAAAACAGACGTCATAAGGATGGTTTCAAATGTATAAACAAGTCAGAAGATTCTAGGAAAACACACACACACACACACAAATGTAGTTAACCTGGGGTTAGCAACCACAGAGCTATTACTGTCCTTAGACCAAAAAGAACAAGGGAAAAGTGTATAACACAACCTAACAGTGGAGCATTATGTAGAAAAGGCCACCTTGAGTAGAGCAATGACTTTCAGTCTAATGACATAGAGTTAGCTTCACAGTTAGAGAGTCCCAGTCTCCGCCCTACCTCTGATTTTCTGTTGAGGCACTTCACTGAAAACCCCACCAGAAGCCAGAGGGAAGAGGAGTCTCTTGTAGTAGTCAATACAGTTCAGCCTCCCCAGGTGGCTAATGGAAAAGGTAGAGAGGGATACAGTTAAATCTGGAGGAGCAAATAAAAATGCCTGGCACAGTTTGCTATTTCCACAATGAAGAAGGGGTGCCAGGAAGGCGGATGGCCTTAAGAGCAACCATATGCTCATAAAGCAGAAGAAAACTAGCAGTTTTCCATCCTGGCTCCCATTATTTTAATGAGTTTCCTCATCTCTATTATTTCTTTGCCCCCTTAGATGATTCTACTTCTTATTAGCAATATTGTTTTCATATTAGCTTCCAATCACACAGCATGAGGATACATAGACCTGATATAACTCTACTTCTCTGCAGGAGTCTCTACACCCTGTTTGCATACTCCTCCAAATTTATGCCCCTAGTATGGTTGTGAATATTCTCACCCATGATGTAGCATAAAATTATCAGTCTACAAGGCACATGAGATTTACCTGGTGAGCTTGTTGAAAGGCAAAACCTTGAACCCTCCCATCAGAAATTCTGAATCAGTTGGTCTGGCCTATAACCCGGGAATCTCTATTTAAAACAAGCATACTCTGTGATTCTCATGCATGTGCTTGAAGGAAGACATGTTGAGAAACTCTTGATATAGTTGCTCCATTAAAGACAGCATATTACTGATGATGCATTTCAGAAAAAATTTAATGTATACAACAATATTTAAGAAAATAGAAATTTTGGTAAGAGTTATATGATGCCAAAAATAGAAACAGAACTATGCAGTGATTTGCTTAATTTACAAGTAAAACTAAAAATGAATGGAGTTACTACAATAAACATTCAGTTGTTAGTGATGTGATCTGCAAAGGCTTTTATATTTTCCTATGATCAATCAGTGAATAATGGTTCATGGTACTTTGGCTTTATATTTCTCTAAGCACTGACCCCCAGGGTCACCTAATTTTAATTTCTAATTGACACATAATAACTTTTGGAAGCAACCTAAGTGTCCAACAATAGATGAATAATGAATAAAGAAAATGTGGCATATGTACATAATGGAATAGTAATCAGCCATTAAAAACAAAATTCTGTTATTTGTAACAACAACTATCAGTCTAGAGGTTATTATGGTTATTATGTTAAGTGAAAGAAACCAGACACAGAAAAACAAATACTACATGATCTCACTCATATGTGAATCTTAAAAAGTTGATCTCTTAGAAGGAGTGACTGGAACCGTGATCATCTAATGATTTTCATACCAACATTTCAAGTCACTGGGGGAGCTTATACCTTAAAAGAAACTTATAAATTGTTTTGTATTGTTAAATATTTTTAATGTGAAAGGGAATTCTCTGCAGGATATATCAGTTTTCTTATTTATTTCTATTTCTCTATCAGGTTTTCATACAGAGAAAAAGTCAATAAACTTTTTGTGTAAATGGAAAGATAGTAAATATTTTAGGTTTGGCTGGACATAAAATGGTCTCTGCCAAAATTAATCCTGCTATTATAATGTGAAAGGAGCTACAGACAACACAAAAACAAATTAATTTGTTTCAATAAGACTTTCTTTGCGGTCACCAAATTTATAATTTTATATCATTTTCACAGGTCATGAAAGATTCTTCATTTTTTTTCAACCGTTAATTTTTTCAACCGTTTAAAAAGATGAAAAACATTCTTTCTTCATAGGTCGTGTAAAAAATAGATGCTGGGTTATAATTTGTTGACTCCTAATTTTAGGCAATCTTGGGGGTTATGGTAATTAGAACATATAGAATTTATTTTTTCTTATTCCTAGACATAAGGCCTGAAAAACATTAGGTCCTCAAGCAATCCATGATACCTATCTATAATTCCCAACTGGGTCTTAAAGGAAAGATAAGGAAAAAGACAAATCACATAGACCTGTGATTGAGTCCCAGCGGGTTGTTTCACCTCCACAAACTGTGTCACCTTGGGCAAATTACTTCTCTATAAGCCTTACTTCCTTCACCTGGTGAAGGGGTTGATTATCCCTACTTCACAGTGTTACTATGATAACTTTAAAAAAAAAAGTTAATAATATAAGTATTCACCACTGTGTCTGGTACCTTAAAAATGCCTCTTAAAGACGAACCTCTTTCTCTTTGTTTAAAATAAAGATAATTTACTGATTATAGTCAAATCCTGGTATTCACTTAACTGTAGTACTCAACCTTGGCAGAATATGAGAGCTTCTCGGGAAGAGTTTTAAACTTTTGATGATACAGCAACAATCCTAACCAAGTAAATCAGTATCTCTTGGCGGATGGGACCCAAGACTCAGTATTTTTAAAGCTTCCCAATATGCAGCCAAGGTTGAAGGCCTTCACCTTTCACCTTGCTATTTCTTAAAAAAAAAAAAAAAAAATGAAACACCAGTGCTTCTGTTGTCATCATGTACATGTTGGAGACATTGGTAAGCAGTTTAGTTGGTCGTTTACCTCCCTTTCTCAAATAGACTTCTCTTCTGCTCCACTACCTCCCCCACCACCACTCCTGACATCCCACTGCAAGTTGTTTGTGTTATTCTTTGTCACTGAGCTCCTAAAGTTCCCTGTCTCCTCCAATTTTTTGTTATCCTTCCCTCCAACCCCACTTCATCATCACACAGACAGTCAAGGAAGACCTGGCTGGAAAAGCCTGTAGCACGAGCACATGTCTCAACTGGGAAAGGAAAGGAGAGACTGGGGACATAACCATATCTCTGTGGATACCTAGGAAAGAAATCAAAATTGCTGAAATTGGCCCCTCCAACATGTGCAGCCAGAGGCAATAGTAATGCCAACTCTATACAGGACTGCTAAATGACAGGAAGACACCAAAGGTCAACTGGAGTGGCCACATCAGAGGATTCCACTCTGGGTAACTGTAGTGGTCTCAGACAGTAGAGGATTTGAGTTACAGCAAACAGCAGAGTACAGAGATGTCACTTAGTGGCCAGTAATGTATATTTGAATGGTATTTTAACTTTTATATTTTTCATAACTTCACATTTGATACATTTTTCAAATATTAGCATTTGAAAAGCATGAAGCAAGGAGACTGTTAATTCTGTTAAACATATTATTTTCACTTTTTTTTCTTTACAAAATGCGAGGGTTGCAATATCACACCCCCCAAAACACACACACACACAAAATAAAAATAAAAAAGAACAGTTCTGGCATTTTTCCCAGCATTGTAATCACTGCTTCTCTCATCTCCTGATGTGTATGAAGTTTTAGAGGATCTCTTTCTGGCCACCCTTGCTACAGATGAAGCACCATGACCTAGAACTCTCAATGGGCACTAGTTTTCCAACCAAACTGGCTAAGCTAAACCTTCCCTCCCTCACTCGCCATGTATTCATGCACATTCCAAAGGTTAACAGTATCCTCTCTTCCAAGGGCTGCCAACAATTAGGTAAGGCAAAGACTCAGAAGATAAACCATATTTGATAGACACCAAATCAATAAATCTTGAATTGGCTGGCTCTTAAGGTGAGATGAAGAAATGGACTCTGTGTTAAATATAAAATCAGCAGTGGCAGAGCACTGTCGTGAAATAAAAGTTAACATTGTCTCAGATTCCTGACAACCATATGACACACGTCATGATTTTTAATATTAGATAAAATCTGGGCACCTGTCATGTTCTTAAGGCAAGCCACTGTTTTTTCCTTCTTCAAAAGTTTTTTCTAAGACAAATGCATTAACTACAGAGAACAACATTTCTTTTTCCCTTCTGCCTCCCCCATCCTATTTCTCATAGCTCACTACTTTCTCTATTTCCCATTTTTTTCACCTTTCTAAGAAAATTGGCAAAACCTTGTTTTTAATGATCCACAGACTTAAAAAATTATAGTTGGGTATGTTTCCAGTCACAATAAGCTAAATAACAAATTTTAAATAAATACGCAGTTTCCTTTTGCTCACTTGGAAGTTAAGAATGATTGTGCAAAGGAAACATTTGTTTGAGTAGGAATTCGCTGCCTGCTGCTGAAAGCCAGGCTTGCTGTAAACATGTATACAATTTAACAAATGAAGATATATTTGTCCAAACATGACCTCTACAGGGGTTTCACAATTCTGCTGTTCCCATGACATTTCCTTGAGAATTAGAAGTTATTTTAAAACCTATAGACAAATCCTAATCTTAAGAACCCTGCTTGATTTCTGTTCTCTATATTCCACAGAAATATTGAAGACCTAAAGAGATTATGAAAACCTCCAGTTACCATATTTCTAAATATATTGCATTATTAAGGGATGTCACCTGGAAAATAGTTCAAACATTTGTGGTCTCTGTTTTTAAGTTGCTATCAAGCTTAATATATGCCTACGGATGCTAAATCTGCAGAGATAAGCAAAACCTCTACGAAAGCTTCAAACAACCATTTGGAACAACTACAAAAATATGGAAACTTCGTAAATAAAACTTTCGTGAGACAAAAAAAAAAAAAAAAAAAAACACACAAAAATCTGCTCCCTCACCCCAGAACCCAGGAAAAGACTATTCATGGAAAAGGAAAGAAAATACTTGTCTCCCTTGTCAGGGAGACAAAATTTTACCTCTACCTTCCTAGGGTTTTAGATAGAACCTAATAATTAAATTGACACAAGTCAGATTAACCAGAGAAAAGTATAGAAATTTAATATAAGTTTTAGGTGACACAGGAGCCCTAATAAGGAAATGAAGACCCAAAAAAGTGACAAAACCTAAATGCTAATACGTTAGTTTGAAAACAAGCAATTATGGAAAAGTAACTAAATTGTGTGGGGAAGCTAAAAGATAAGAATTATTTTCGGTGAAACCCTGTCTCTACTAAAAATAAAAAAAATTAGCCAGGCGTAGTGGGGGGCGCCTGTAGTCCCAGCTACTCGGGAGTCTGAGGCAGGAGAATGGCATGAACCCGGGAGGCGGAGGTTGCAGTGAGCCGAGACCCCGCCACTCACTGCACTCCAGCCTGGGCGACAGAGCGAGATTCCGTCTCAACAACAACAACAACAACAACAACAAAAAAATATATATATATATGTATATGTTTATATAATAATTATTATTATTTTGACAAGGTCTGTTTGTACAAAATTCTCTGGGCTATGACTCCCCACTGAAGAGTGTTTACTTCCTCATGGTATAAGAAGGGAACTTTCACAAGGGAGTTTTTAATCTCCTGTTTTCAGAAAAGGGGAGATTAGGATGCCTCTCATGCAATTGCTGTTTTTCAAGCGCATTTAGATGAAAGTTACCCTTACGCCAAAGTGGCATATTTTGGGGTGGCGTATTCTGCCACACTTGCCCTTGTTCCCTCAGTCAGGTGGTATTGAGAAATATGTAACATGTGCCCAGATTTTCAATACGCACTGTTCCACCCACGGCAGCTACTCCGGGAGAGCCTGAGGGAACACATCGGCAGATGAGTCACAGCTGTGAGCTGCCTGGCCTATGCCAGCGTGTAACAGGCTGTCTCATGGGGACAGGAGTGAACTGTGGAGGCCCCGGAGGCTCCCCAGCTTCCCACAAGACACCCAACATTTCAGATTCAGAACTAAATGGCCTGTGCCCCACCAGGGGCTAGGGAATCTGTATCCCCAAAATAACAATAGATGCTGATAAAAACCAAAGTTAATGGACAATAAAGAGACTTCTTTATACATGGACAATCGTTGCTAATTTCATGGCTGCCAAAAGGGAGACTTAAAAACCTGCAAAGTCCAGTGTTTTAGACAACCAGTAGTGGAAAACAAAAATCACCACACTCATTTCCTACTGTCTTATTAGAGCAAGAGAGAAAAAGTTGAACTCTGCATATCATTCATCTGAATATCAATGTGGAAAGAAAATTGCCTTTTTCAGTTTTCTCCTAGCAAATTTTATCAGAAAGTTTGTACCTGGTCTAGGAAAGTAGCCATTTTGACTTCCGATAACCCCATAATGTTATACTCGGAAAGACGGCCAAGCAGCGAACAGGCCTACCTTCTCACCTAGTACAATCATCTATCTGCACACTTCTTTCAGAGCATGGAGTAATGCATGCTTTTCTATAGCAGTAGGGGATGGTATTTAAAAATATATAAGCTCCAAATGGATAAATTAAAGAGCAAATATTGAGATTTCAAATTACTTGCCCAATATCATAGTATCAGAATCAGACTCAAACCAAAGCTGTGTGTTGCTAAATCTCATTCTTTTTCTCTATAACTTGCTGTATCACATCTATACATCCCACCCTGAAGTGACTGCAAGTGAAAAAACACTAGAAGAGTACTTTTTTTCTAAATAGAAGGGAAAAGTTAGATGTTCCATTGTGGGTTGAACCAGAAACTAAATTACATTAACCTTTATAAAGCAGAATTTTCACTGGACTTACTATCTAAACAGCTTTAAATCTTCTTGGTCCATAGTGTTCAAGATCATAACAATAACAAATATTAAAGAATAAATGTAAGACTTTATTTATGACTACTATAAAATTAAATTAGAAATTAATAATTTTTAAATGCTTATAAAAATTTTAGAAACAAATATAAACAAACTTCTACTACTCAGATTAATTAGGATATTACAATGAAAACAGTAACACCTTTAAACCCAAAGACTTGGATAGTATTGTAAGTTTCCTATAACAAACTGGCTAAAGTCTTAATCAAAGATAATATAAAATCTTAAATGCATTCATTACATAATAAGAAATATTAAAATGAGCTTCAACTCAGTGAGTCAAAATAAAATTAACAAAATAAACCTAGAAAGAAATAGAAATACTAAAAGCAAAACCAGAAATCAATGAAAATACAGAAAAACACTAGAGAAGATTAATAAAACAAAAAGTCAGTTCTTTAAAACTATTAATATTAATATAGATATTACTAGTAAAATGAGTAATGTTACAAATAATCATTATATCGTTTAAAAACTTGGACTTACCAACAGAGTAAAGATTTTAAAACAGAATAACGCAAAAATGTTATGTAAATAAATTTGACAGCCTAGACAAAATTAAATATATATAAGAGATTTTAAAATTGACTTAGAAGAATTTAAAATAAAAATAAAATAACAATTATTAATTAAATAGAATTAATAGCTAAAACCCCATTTCCCCAGCCTATTACAAAATGATTCACCCACACCAACACCCCTATGACCCCCTGACATATACAAACACACACACACCTATACACACATAACTCTTCAAAAAGCTCAGGCCACATAATTTCAAGAAAACCTTTACCAAATCTAAATCTCTAAAAGCAGATAAATTTAAACAATGCAAATTGTTTCAAAGACTAAAACACAAAGGTATCCAACTCATTCTATAATGAATTTATAATTCAAAATCAAAATTATGCAAAGATAATCAATAAACACACCAGACCCAGTTTTTGAAATAGCAGCTAAATTCCTAAATAAGAGCAAATCAAATTTATCAGAGCAAAAAATAACAATGTCTCATCATCAAACACTGCCAGTACCAGAAATGGAAATATTATTCACTCATTCAGTAGAAAAACTACTAGCAAATGAGATAGTAAAGAATTTCCTTAATCTGACAAAGGGAATAAACCTCAAACCCACATTTAACAGCAAATAAATATTATTTATTTAAGCTAGAAGAGGAACATAGCATGTGTATCTGTTATATATTTTTCATTTTATGTTTAAAATGTTTCTTCATAAAATTACAACCAAGTACAGGTTTTGGAGAAAGGGAGAGAGAAGGGAGGGAAGTGGGGAGGAAAGGAGGATGGAAAGAAGAAAGAAATGGAAGGGGAAGGGGGGGAGGGGAGGGGAGGGGAGGGGAGGGAAGGGAAGGGGAGGGGAGGGAAGGGAAGGGAAGGGAAGGGAAGGGAAGGGAAGGGAGAAAGAGGGAATAAGGGGAGGCAGAGGGAGAAAGAAAGACCTCTATTTATTATATACCCTTTCCGAAGAATCTCATTAATATTAACAAAAGATTGGACACATGCAAGGACACTGGGAAAAAGGAGAGTAAAAAATAAGATTATACCACCGTTCACCTAACATTGACTAAGGAGGGGAAAGTCTGAACCTGGCACACTCTTATGCCTGCCATACGAGATGTTAGTTATGAAAGGATAGAAATAGTTTTAATCAAATTTTGTTGTTTTATTAAGTGAATTAGTCTTAAATCACCTCTGGTGACATAAAGAACTTCTTATTACTAAATTCACTTCCCAAATACCCTGATATGTATAGACATTGCCCTAGAGAGTAAATGTAAATATCTATTATACAAGGAATGCTCACTGCCTTTTGTAAATCCTTTTGTTAGTCTAAAGTTCGATGTTAGTTTCCTCTAACTTTGTTTATCTTCTGTCATTCTCCCTAAATGTGGCCATACTGTGTGCCCTGGCAAAACTAAATTTCTCAGACAGTAAAACTTAGAAGGAGATTCTCTAATGCGTTTCTGTGAGGTTCTGCCAAGAGTCTAGTTTGCCCCCTAGCAACTGTCTTGGTACTTTTTTATTACCAATAACACCTACTTGAAGGAAAGTTACCTAGCATTGTTTAATGAGATCCTTTAAATTTTTGAGACATGTTTAAACACATTGAAACTGTTTCTGTGTCTTGTAATTCAGCAGTCTCTACACTTTTGCCTCCATATGTCATGGCGTAATTTATTCCTATTCTGAAAAACTTTTACAACTCCCATGGTTTTCATTTTGGTTTTATTATCTTTTTCTTTGAAATCTTCTGTGTATTTGAGAAGAAAAGACAGGAAGCTATGGTCCCTAAAGTTATTGATCAGTCTAGCAATGAAGAGAATTATTGTTTCTCTAATTTTGTGCTCTTCTCACTTTTGAGTTCTCATAGCAATCATTGATAAGTGTAAAATGCCACCCAGAAAATTGCTAGAAATGTCTCGGGAGCTGTTGGACTGCAGGAGTGAGAACTCATTTTAAGGTTTAGTACACCCAAAGGAATAGGCAGTGTCTCTGTGGGGAAGAACCCCATACCATAATTCCTCTTTTTTTAATCTTTCGGAAGGTATGGCAGAAAAGTCACTTGGCTATAAAACTCCAAGTGACTTTCTAAGTAAATACTAGTGACAGAAAAGGCTATTACTTTGCTTATTCCCAAGTTTGAAACTAATACTGATTCATCATCCCACTTCTCTCCAGAGTAGTTTCTTTCTCAGAACAGTAAGGTCCAAATGTTCAAATAAGTAAACCAGTCATATGGGAATAAGTGATCACAAACAGAAGTCTTTTCTGTGTCTAGGAGAGGAAATATACTAATTGCTCTCAGTCATCTTGAAGGTGAGTTACTTCATGTAAAGATCCACTACCATGAAAACATTTACATGAAGAATAGCCCAAGTTCAATAATAAAATATCAAAGATATCTCAGGAACACAGAATGAGTTTGCAAGTTTTCAATACAACAGTTACTTATTTCTCTGGAAACATTTAGAAAACAGGAGGAAAGAGAGCGAAAGACTCATTTATATTATATCGTCAACTTCTGCTGTGCCACCAACCAGAACTCATAAGTATGTCAATGTTGTGATTTCTCTTAAGGAATCCATACTTGTAAATTCCTGCACCTTTACCCTCTCCCATCCATTGAAGTCCCTCCACAGAATCTGTTACCTGAATCACATCTATTGACCAGGGTATTTTGCATACAGATATTTGTAACACATATATTTGCTGTTCACTGTCATATGCCTTTAAGCTACTCATGGGTTTAGCTTAAATGGGGCCTATAGTGCATCATGTAAATTAGTCCGGTGACAAAGTCTATAAAACACAGAATTGTGATTTCATGATTGTGTTAAGAATATAGCATATCAAATTTGCATAGAAGGTAAAATTAAGAATTAGATCATGAACAAGGTTACATTGAGGATCTCACAGAAACAGGGATCTACTGTATCTTGTGGGGAAAATGTTAAGGAAAAAGAAATAAACACTACTTAATAAGAGAACAAATTGACAACTTTCTATGACCATTAAATTCCTGTCTATGACACTTCTTATAAAGTTTCAACCTAGACAAGGTATGGACCATAGTAGAGAAGAAGCCATGTTTATAGACTGATGCAGATTGAAATGGCCGTTTTTGGAAATGGCTAGCAATTGCTGAGTCACAATTCCTCACTCAGTCCTAAATCCCCATTATGGCTGTTAAATAGTTCTGATTTAGCAGTCCCCTATTAGGCATACTCTGGAAATTGAGATAAAATATTAAAATTAATCATATGTTACAAAATTTAGAAGAACTTCAAATATGTAAGTTCTAGGAGAATGTGCTTAAGTATATAACAGCAATATGTGTGCTATAATCATATTTAAGTATTTATGTTATGCAAATATGTCTAAAACCAAAAAATTCATCAGTTTATATCCATATATCCTCATGTAAAGGGTAGAAAATAGCTTACTTTTTTAGAAACATGCTTTGTAATTTGATTTGTTAACTGTTTACTTCAGTCTGACAAACTTTGTTGGACACTAGACAGATGCAAATATACAAACAACTTTATAACTGAGTAAGGTAAGTGACATTAACAAAAGTATAAAAGGATATATTGTATAGGTAGTAAAGTGGATGAAATTGTTCATTCATGAAGAGTTGGGCAGGTCAAGAAACTAAAAATGGAAGGGCAAAACATAAGTAAAGAATGACACACAAACTAAAAAGCCCAGAATATGGTTGGGAATGTTGATTTCTGGAGTTAGCAGGAGTCCAAGGAGCGACTGGGAAATAATATAAGATGAAGCTGGAGAGAGAGGATGGGACTGTATTATTTGTGGAGCTCCTAATCCCTAAATTGAAAATCTTATGCTTAACTCAGGGGCAATGAAGAGACGATGATGGTTTTTAAACACAGAGAAATGTCATTTTAAGCCATAAGGATAATAATAATAGCTTCAGTGTTACCTATTGTAATAATGACAGGCATATCTCAGAGATATTATAGGTTCGGCCACAGATCACCAAAATAAAGCAAATATCACAATAAAGAAAGTATCACAATAAAGCAAATATCATAATGCAGTGAGTCACATTATTTTTTGTTTCCTAGTGCATATAAGTTATGTTTGCACTATACATTAGTCTACTAAGTGTGCAATGGCATTATGTCTAAAAAACAATGGACATACTTTCATGAAAAGAATACTTTATTGCTAAAAAATACCAATCTTCTGAGGCTTCAACAAGTTAAAATCTTTTTGGCTGGTGGAGGGTCTTCCTTCAGTTTGGATGACTGCCAATTGATCAAGGTGATGGTTGCTGAAAGTTAGGGTGGCTGTGGCAATTTCTTAATATAAGCAAACAATAAAGTTTGCTGCATTGATTGATTCTTCCTTTCATGAAAGATTTCTCTGTAGCATGTTATGCTGTTTATAGCATTTTATCCATGGTAGAACTTGTTCAAAATTGGACTCAGTCCTCTGAAATCCTGCTGCTGCTTTATCAACTAAGTTTATATAATATTCATAGTATTTGTTGCTATTTCAACAATGTTCACAGCATCTTCACCAGATGTAGTTTCCATCTTAAAATACCATTTTCTTTGCTCATCCTGAAGTTACAGAAACTCAATCACTTCTTTGGGCCTCACTTCTAATTCTAGATCCCTTGCTATTTCTACCACATCTTCAGTTACTTCCTCCACTAAAGTTTTAAACCCCCTAAAGTCATATATGAGGGTTGAAATCATCTTCTTCCAAACTCCTGTTAATTTTTATATTTTGACCTCCTCTCATGAACCACTAATGCTTTTAATGGTATCTATAATTGTGAATCCTTTCCAGAAGGTTTTCAATTTACATTGCCCAGATCTGTCAGAGGGATCACTATCTAAGGCAGCTACAGCCTCATGAAATATATTTCTCAAATTATAAGACTTGAAAGTCAATATTACTTCTTGATTCATAGGCTACAGAATGGATGTTGCATTAGCAGGCATGAAAACAACATTAACTTCCTTGTACATCTTCATCAGAGCTCTGGGGTAACTAGGTGTATTGTCAAGCAATAAATATGTTTAAAGGAGTCGTTTTTTTCTAAGCAGTGGATCTCAACAGTGGGCTTAAAATTTTTAGTAAAACATGATGTAGACAAACGTGCTGTCATCCAGCTTTGTTGTTCCATTTATAAAGCATAAGAAAAGTAGATTTAGCATAAATCTTAAGGGCTCTATGACTTTTGGAATGGTAAATGAAAATTGGCTTCAACTTAATGTCACCAGTTGCATTAGCTCCTAACAAGAGAGGCAGCCTGTCCTTTGACACTTTGAAGTCAGACATTTACTTCTCCTCTTTACCTATGAAAGTCCTAGATGGATTATTTTTCAACTATAAGACTGTTTCATCTACATTGAAAATTGTTGTTTAGTATAGCAACCATCATCAGTAATCTTGAGGCCTAGCTTTTGGCCTATCTTGGCTTTAGAAAAGCCTTCCTCACTAAGCTTAGTTATTTCTAGTTTTTGATTTAAAGTGAGAGACCTGCGACTCTTACTTAACCACATGAAGGCCACTGTAGGGCTATTAATTGGCCTAATTTCAATATTGTGTCTCAGGGAATAAGGAGGCCAGAGAAGAGGGAAAACGATGGGAAAATGGCCAGTCCGTGGAGTGTTCAGCACATACATACCATTTATCGATGAAGTTCACCATCTTATATGGGTGCAATTTGCAGTGCCCCAAAACAATTGCAATAGTAAAATCAAAGATTACTGATCACAAATCACCATCGTGGATATATGAATAATAAAAAGATTGAGATATTGTGATGATTACCAAAACACGTCACAGAGACACAAACTGAGCACCGGCTATGGAAAAATGGTGCCGATAGACTTGCTCAACACGGAGGTGCCATAAGCCTTCAGTTTGTAAAAACCACATCTGCAAAGTGTGATAGAGTGTAGCACAATAACACACTGTTTCTGCATGCACATGGATAATGTGGTGCTGGTATAAACCCATGAAAAAGCATTAACTCTTAAAGAAGCTTATAATCTTTTCAAGGTTTAAGTACATTTCCGCCTTTATATGACCACAGCCCATTTATTCTTTTTCCTCCCTATACTGGGGTAGGCATGCTTGTAAAACAGCATGGGTTAGAGATGAGCTGAAAAAATTATTCAGTCCTCAAGCAAATGTTTAACTTCAATAGTACATATTGGTAAGGCCAGATAAACTAAAAAGTATGCTCAAGATGAGTAATTAGCATTCATTAGTGTCAATTGCTGTTTTGTTCCTGAAAACAGCTCATGCTGAGGAAGCAATGGCATGGCAGAGACTAAACATGCCAGCAGCTTTCTTGAATTTTACTACTCTTATTTTTTTAAATTGAACATCAATTTATTTTATTCAAGATGATTGATTGGGGAAAAACAGCTTTGCTTAATGAGATAATGCTGCATTGAATTGTTGGCTTTTGTGTAGTTGTCTGAATTTGGAAGGGACTGTTCTCACTTGGCTCTGTTTCCCGACATGAAATGAGCCTTGAAGATTAACCAGCCATGTGGTGTATGCACCCCCAATATCATACGTTGTCTTGTACTTACTGTCAACAGGAATCTCTTTTTTTTTAATCTACTCATAGCATTTGCCTCACATTTATATTGAAATTTTACATTACAGAGCCAGAAAACTGCAGTAATTTATTTTGAAACAAGGTTCACTATGTTTGCAAAATTTTCTCCCAGTCATTTGAATACCTCTCCGTGCAATCCTGTCACAGCTAATGCATTGGACAGCATTTCACACCCAAAATAATATCTCATTATCTCTGGAGCAGAGTCCAAAAACAGCATGAAATTCAGGAATGTGCCACAGGCAAATAGAAAACTTTCAGGTTATTTTTTTCATTTTTCTAATTTAATATGATGAAATTACAGCTATACCATCAAATCATCTTGGATTTAAAGAAAAAAGGCATATACATTTAAAACAATGTTAGGATGTTATTATTATTACTATTGCTATTATCACTTTAATAATTAGTAAAGCCTTTGCCTTTGATTCTCAAAAAAATCAAATAACTCCACCAAAATCAGCCTGTTTTGTAAATTACTCAATAAATGCTTATTTTTAGAAATTTCTATGTAGTCATTCTGCTTGTATGCCTCCTTCAATGCACTTACAAAGAGTTTTACTTTAATTAGAATGTGACTATACTCTCTGTCTCCTAGGATCTGACAATTTTAGTCTCAAAATGATCACTGCGATATGAATTGAGGTATGTGCATCAGCTTGCTATGCCAAACATGACTTCTGTTGTTTCATGGTTGCTGGCTATAATTGTGCTTATTTAATTTAAAAACCTACCCAAAATTCTCTTCATGGCTTCTCAAGCAGAATTTAGTTAAATCATTCATTTAAATATTTTTATGGGTCTTTTTTTTTTTTTTTGGACAATGCACTAAGTTTCCAAAAATATATCTGAATAAGGAGCTGTGTGTGTCTGGTTTTTATGTGCCTAGGTAAACATTTACAGACTGAAAAAATGTACAATTTACCCTCAATTATCAGTCTCCATGGATTTAGTAAGCTAGACTGTACTCAGCTTGCAAAAATTAACTTTAAAAGATTATTTTAAATTCAGGTGTTTGAAATTCTGGATGTGGTTCCTGCCACCACCTAAACCCCCTTCAAGTATAGCTTAAATTTTTGGTTGGGGGAAAAGGTTCTGGGAATTTAGGGTCTGAGGTCATTACCAGGACCCTGAAAGCTTCTGAGAGGTTCGTACTTCGTGTGGATGTTCTGGTGGGAGAGTGGAAACTTAAAAGGGTGTGAGGGCCTTTGCAGGCTGATCCCATGGCTTCATGTATGTGAATTTATGGGGCAATGGATCCAGTGCACCAATAACAGCAGAAGTGTGGTCCTGGCAGAAGAGACGTAGGAAGCCAGGCATTTGAGTGTGCAGTGGGGTATTCATGTTCAATAGGTGAAGCTCCTTGGAAGTGTTGGCAGGCTTTGTGTGTTAGTCAACAGAAAGTGTATTTTTTTTTCACTTACCTTCCCAATAAAACACTGTTTATCCATGACAGGCACTTAACTCTCAAATATAATCATGTTTTGATGTTAGCCTAAACAATTTACTCTTAAAATGGAAACCAACATCAATTTTAACTCTTCTTGAATCATTTTGAATTATGAATTTTCCTTATACTTTCTCATGGTGAAATGATACTGCCTCATTTTTATATAATATTTTGTTTCCTTAAAGCACCCCATATTCAGCTAGGTTCCACTGAGTGTGTATTCGGTTCCTGGCTTCATAGCAGCTTTTGAAAATATAAAGATGAATAAATTCCTGCCTTTGCCCTCAAAGTCTTTTTTAAATGTTATTGTGAGATACTGGAGTATAAAGAAATAATTATAATTCAGACTATTTTAGTCTGATAACTATGTATGTAATAATTGAATATGAATACATATATGAATAATATATGTAATAATTGAATTCACAAGTTAGTAACAATAACTGTAGTTATATTTATTGATGCCTTACTGTATAACAAGCACTATTCCTTTTTATTAATTAATTATCAAATTTACAATGACACACAATAATTGTACTTACCAGGTACAGTGTGATTTTTCAATACATGCATATATTGTATAATGATTAAATGGGTGTAATTATCAAAGCCATCACTTTAAACATTTATCATTTCTTTGTAGTAACAACATTAAAAATCTTCTAGCTACAGTGAAATATACACTACATTGTTATTTGCTATTGTCACCTTCCTGTGTAACAAGTAACATCAAACTTATTCTTTCCATCTAACTGTAACTTTGTGCTAATCGACTGACTTCTCTGGAACCCCCCTGTACCTGCCCCCACCCTCAGCCTCTAATAACCACTAATGTACTGTAATTTTATAAAATCAACGTTTCAAGATTCCACATATCAATGAGATCATGCAGTATGTGTCTTTCTGTGCCTGACTTATTTCACTTAAAATAACATCCCCCAGCTTCATCCATGTTGCTATAAATGACAGGCTCTCATTCTGTTTTATGATACAATAGTATTCCACTGTATGAGTGGAATATTTTTATCTCTTCACCTGTAGATAGGCTTTTAAGTTGATTCCATACCTTGGTTAGTATGAATAGCACTGCAATAAACATAGAGGTGCAGATGCCTCTTCAACATACTGATTTCATTTCCTTTGGATATATACTCATTAATGGGATTGCTGAGTCATATGGTAGTTTTTTTTTAAATATCCAGATAACTACTCAATGGGGAGGCATTATTATTATTAACTCAAATATGAAGTCTTACTTGAGGCACAGAGAAAACAGCTTGTGTAAGTTACCATAGTTACAAAAATATGGTTCCAGGATTTGACCCTAGGCTGTCTGACTCCAGAGCATATCCTCTTAATCACCAAGATATATAGTACCTCAATACAGAAGAGGGTTTGATGTATTACTTCCCAGAGCAGGTGACACCTACAGAGAGTTTTGAAAGATGAATGGAAGTTACCAAGGTCAATGGGGGTGTAAAACAAAGAGACTGGAGAAAAGTGTCTCTGGAAGAGTGAGCAGCCTATGAAAAGGCACAGAAACAGGACAGAATCTTGAAAGTACGTGTACATGTACTTATACATGTAGTTCAATAATTCTAAATCTAAAAGTATAAGGAAGGAAATAGTAAAAGTTGCAACTAGAAATCTGTAGAGCCTTACATACCATTTTGGGGAGCTGAGACTTAACATTAAGGGCTGGGAAGACAGTGAGGCTTGTATGGAGATGAGTGAAGTGCTTGCATATGCATTTTAGAAAAATTACTGTGCCTGTGATATGGGGAATAAATGGGAGTGCAGGAAGAGCTAAGACAAGAAGATAGTAAGAAGCCTGTTGCACTGTCCAGCCAAGAGAAGATTGGGAACTTATTGAGCATGAGTGCAGTGATTATAAAGGGTACAGATGCAAGAAAAAATCTCATAGGAAGACTAACAACAGAATTGGAATATGATATGAGAGTGAGAGAGAAGCAGACTAGACTGATTTTAAGAGTCTACCTGAATGACCGCTGATGCGGTGCAAGCGGAAATAACTGTAGGTGAAATCACTTCACTGAAGCCAGAAGTTGGAGGTCACTTTTATAAATGCAACAAAAATAATGAACTGTTTCAAGTTCTTCTGAAAGTAAATTCAAATGCAACTTTTCCGACATAGTTATTTAATAGCTAGAAAACTGTTACAAAACTGCAAAGGAAAAACACATCACCATTGTGCCAAAATAACTGCTCTTACATTGCATTAGTCACCCTTATATAATGCTTTTTTCTCTCCCTTTTAAAGACTTACACTAAACAACATTGACTCCTAGTTTCTTCATCCACAAAATAAAGACATAGTGTCTATAAGACCACAATCATCTAGAATACCACAATACTGCAGAGTTTTACAACCTTCGTGCTAAAAGTGATTCATTTTCCTGTCTGTAGAAGCCCAGCTTCTCCTCAGGTCATAGCCAGTTTCAAATGAACACCTAAAATGGTCACATCAGCTTCCAAGTACCCCAGCTCTGGAGGTTTGTGGAATACAATCTAAAGATCAGTACACCAGGAAACTCAAGAATTCTCTGTGGGATTCTGTTAAATGCCTTTAGATTGTAGGCAAAAGTTCATTTTGCTTCTGAAAAGTATCTGGGAGTAATGTTTACAAATCCCGGGAATATTCAATCATAAGACAACTTACTGATCACCTTATTCAGAGACATGAGAAGGAATGATTACTTGTTTGATTGATTTTGGGGGGTATGGACTCTGACTGGAGACAGGACATTTAATCAGGATGATCTTGCAATAATCCAGGTTAAAAAAAAGTGGTCAAAATGCGTGCGGTGAGAGAAGGAGGAGGGAGTGACAAATTTAAAAACACCAAAATAGTAGTCCCATTCACATTGTATTTAAACGATGAGTACACATCTTTCCCCTTCCCAACAAATTTCTAATCTGCATGCTTTCCCAAGTTTCTAATGCACCAATATTTTAAATATAAGCCTACTCCACCAACTTAAAAGTTAGAGAACCTTCAAAAGTATCAGATTTAAGATGAAGAATTAGTTTAATCAAGGAATAATTCAAGTACAGTGATGAATATATGATAGGTATTTATAGCTACAAAATCAAACCAACAGCCATACAATGGCTCTGCTTCAGATGCAAGCCTAGTGATGTGTGTTTGCGTGTGTGTGTGTATATATATATATATTTATCTTCTTATATACACTTGCAACTATATGCACATAGACACAAGTGGTCTTTATCCAATTGTGTTTCCAAACACACTTGTTTTTCTTCCAAGGGACTAAATTAACCCTACAGGAAAACTTACTGTAATATATTTATTAATCATAGACTGGGTAGTCCAGCTTGAAGACTCTGTCCCTGCCATGGGCAGGAGGCAAGGAATATATTCCGAAACACTCATCTGCACAGCCTCTTTCTAATAAAATACTTGTTTAAGAAAAGTAAACCCTTCCAGATACGAGACCTTAGTTGGATGCAGAGGTTGCAAATTTTTTCTTTCTGTAGAATATTTATTTACTCTGTTGATGGTTTCTTTTGCTCCACAGAAACTCTTCAGTTTAATTAGGTTCTGGCCGGGCGCGGTGGCTCACGCCTGTAATCCCAGCACTTTGGGAGGCCGAGGTGGGCGGATCACAAGGTCAGGAGATCGAGACCATGGTGAAACCCCGTCTCTACTAAAAAGTAGAAAAAAATTAGCCGGGCGCAGTGGTGGGCGCCTGTAGTCCCAGCTACTGGGGAGGCTGAGGTAGGAGAATGGCGTGAACCCGGGAGGCGGAGCTTGCAGTGAGCCGAGATTGCGCCACTGCACTCCAGCCTGGGCGACAGAGCGAGACTCCGTCTCAAATAAATAAATAAATAAATAAATAAAAAATAATAATTAGGTTCTATTTGCCAACTTTTGTTTTTGTTGCGGTTGCTTTTAGAGTCTTCGTTTTGAAATCTTTGCCAGGTGCTATGTCCCAAATGGTATTTCCTAGGTTCTCTTCCAGGGTTTTTATCGTTTTAGGTTTTACAGTTAAGTCTTTAATCCATCTTGAGTTGATTTTTGTATATGATATAAGGAAGTGGTCTGGTTTCAATCTCCTGGATATGACTAGCCAGTTATCCCAGCACCATTTATTGAAGAGTGAATCCTTTCCGTGTTGCTTTTCTCAATTTTGTTGAAGATTAGATGATTGTATGTTTGCAACATTATTTGTGAGCCCTCTATTCTATTTCAATGGTTTATGTATCTGATTTTGTACCAATGCCATGCTGTTTGGGTTACTGTAACTTTGTAGTATCCTTTTAAGACCCAGAATATATAAGGAACTAAAATAAATTTACAAGAAAAAAACAAGCAAACCCATTAAAAGGGGACAAAAAGTATGGAAAGACACTTTTCAAAAGAAGGCATGCATGCAGCCAAAAAGCATATGACAAAATGCTCAACATTATAATCATCAGAAAAATGCAAGTAAAAATCACAATGAGATATCATCTCACAGCAGCCAGAATGGCTATTATTAAAAAGTCAAAAAATATTAGATGCTAGTGAGATTGTAGAATAAAAGGGAACACTTACACAACACTAGTGGGAATGTAAGTTAGTTTGGCCACTGTGGAAAGCAGCTTGACAATTTCTCAAAGAACTTAAAACAGAATTACCATTCGACCCAGCAATCCCATTATTGAGTATATATCCAAAGGAATATAAATCATTCTACCATAAAGATACATGCACGCATGTGTTCATTGTAGCAGTATTCACAATAGCAAAGACATAGAGTCACCCTAAATGCTATTCAACAGTAGACTGGATTTAAAAAAAAAATTTGGAACATAAACATAATGGAATATTATGCAGCCATAAAAAAGAATGAGATCATGTCCTTCACAGCAACATAGATGCAGCTGGTGGTCATTATCCTAAGCAAACTATTAATAACACAGGAACACAAAACAAAAAACTTCATGTTCTCACTTAGAAGTGGGAACTAAACTTTTTTTAGTACATATGGACACAAAGTAGGGTACAACAGACACAGGGACCTACTTGAGGGTGGAGGGTGGGAAGAGAGTGAGGTTAGAAAAACTACCTACCAGGTACTATGCCTATTACCTGGGTAACAAAGTACATCTATATACCAAACCCCTGCAACACACAATTTACCGATATAGCAAACCTGCCCTTTTATCCCTGAACCTAAAATAAAAAATAAAAAAAGTTAACTCTGAATAGTCACTATCAACTGGGTTTGCTAATTTGAGGAAAGAAGACACATACATAATTTACTAATTGACAGCAACTCTTTTGCTGCTGTTAGTGGGTAAAGAAAAGCAATATTTACTTTACTTGATAATTCTAAAGAACTAGATACCATCAAAGGGCAATGCAGATGAAAACTAGATTCTAGACATATGTGGGATTACAAATAATTTCTTATATGCCAAATAATATGAGAGAATTGAGAAATTGTTTTAATTATATAGAAATGAAGAATTTGTGGACTGTGTTAAATCTCTGAATATATTCATGGTATTTATGTAAGGCATATATAATGTTAAGCAAACAATAAGCGCATAGCAGGAAATATCTTTTTTATTTCCAAAATAATTTGTTGGATTAAAAGCCTTATATATCTTAAAATATTTCATTATAATTTATTCAACTAAAATTTTATTTACATATGTAATACAACATTTAGCAATATAAAAATAAGCCCAATTCCCACTGAATTATTTGTGAAGAGGAAATTTTAAACACATTCAAAAAACAATGACCCAGTTGTACCACCTGGAAGTTATACACGTCAATATAAGATTAGAATCTCCCAAACTCTTAATTGAGCCAAAATAAGTCAATTATGAGGAAAATGAGTGTATAGTCCATAGTGATGGCACAAAGGAACAACAAGCAAAAGGTTCAAATCTTTCCTCTCTGAAGAGAGACCTCTCAAGAGTTCTTAGACTTTGGATCTTATACACTACCTTTGGGTATCTCTTTCTATGCTTCACTCAGCCTCTTCTTTATCTACATTTTTTTTTAGCATTAACTGCCTCGATTATAATATTACTCCACTTCATTTTCCCCCACTCCATCTGTTTATTGAAACTGGGAGAAAATATTCAAGTATCTAGGAGGTGTCAGCTGTCACTGCCACAGTCACAGAGCAGTTGTAAATGTTGGCAAGGATGTGGCTGGCCTTGCAATAAATAATCTGTCTTCTGCAAGGCATACGGCAATATAAAAGTTGTACTTCTAGACTGAATTGTCAATAGTGAAATGCAAAAGTCAGGTTTAATGATAACACGTAAGGATATTTACTTTTCTCAGACAGCTTTGATTGGTTTCCCATGAGGCCAAATTTTAACAGATGTGGAATTGATAACTTGTTTTGGTAACTTTACTTTTAATTTATCAGTTGTGCTTTCCAGAGAGATTCCAGATAACTAAGACTCTGGAGTCTTAAGGTGCTGGTACCCAAACATTTTTCTCAAGTATGCTTGTGAATCAGCATAATTGGAGAGATGATTCCAGTGTTCTGATATCAGCCTAGACATAATCATTCTGTAAGTTTACATTTTGCACATTTAATTTTACAAAACATGTAATGTACATTATTTCCTATGCCCTTTGAAGATGGAAAAAGACAGTGCAGTATAGAAGGGGAAAAGCATTGAACAGTGCCATATAATACCCGGAGTTCACAAAATGTCATGTCATCACAGTACAAATCTGGGTTTTTGGTAAAGTCTAGACCTGCTTTACAATCTGTAAAATAAAGCATTCAGTAAAAGATAACTAAGCTCCCATGTAGTTCTAATATTCTGCTCTTCAAGGGAAGACAGACATTACTTTCATGGAGCACATTTCATTGTTTCACACTAATAAAAGCAGAAGGCTCAGAGAGTTTAAGTAATGTGGCCAAAAGTGTATGTCTATTAATAGCAAGTGTCAATCTTCGTTTGATTCTAAGCATTTGCATAGAGCCTGCAGGAAGGTACCACCTATTCGTGGAACAAGTAAGAACATCATCAGACAATGTCAGTGGACCTTACATAGGGTTGCCAAGGTTAACTACTAAAAATACAGGATGCCCAGTTAAATTCAAATTTCAGATAAACAGTGAATCGTTTAGTATGGCTCAGAATATGTAAGCCATATTATCTTTACATTACACTCTTCTTTGATTTTTACAATGCTTCAAAAAGTAAAAACTATTTATAGCTGGCAGTCACACAAAAATTGACTACTTGTCAGATTTAGCCCACAAAGCATAATTTGCAAATCTCTCTCCTTTTTTTTTTTTTTTTTTTTTTTTTTTTTTTTGAGACGACGTCTCGCTCTGTCGCCCAGGCTGGAAGGCTGAAATGCAGTGGCGCCATCTAGGCTCACTACAAGCTCCGCCTCCCGGGTTCACGCCATTCTCCTACCTCAGCCTCCCCAGCAGCTGGGACTACAGGCACCTACCGTCACGCCTGGCTAATTTTTTGTATTTTTTAGTAGAGACGGGGTCTTACCATGTTAGCCAGGATGGTCTCGCTCTCCTGACCTCGTGATCCGCCCGCCTCGGCCTCCCAAAGTGCTGGGATTACAGGCGTGAGCCACCGCACCCAGCCAATTTGCCAATCTTTAGACCATTCTCCTTATTGAAAAAGTTATACCAACCTTTCTGTTTTTCTTTCTACCAGCAAGTCTATCTCTTCAGTGACCCCTGAGTTAACTTTATGTGGCTCTGATTATTCCACCCCAAGTCCTCAACTTGCTTCAACTTTTATTATGTTTATTTGCATTTAGGATTACATAGAATAATCTTTTCATATAGTTTTTCCCATGAAAGGATTGAAGGCTTTTGCAATTAATTTTACCTTAGCAAGTCTTATCTCTCAAAAATCTGGTAACAAGTCACATGACAGCCCTCTCTGTCTTCTATTCCACTTTCACAACTCTTCTAAATTTCTTAACACTTCCCCGTGAGCACATGACAAATATTTGCTAAGTAATGGTTTGTCTTTATTTCAAAATATAATGGAAAATGAGAAAAGAACAAAAAAACTAATGGAGCCTTTGTTCTGTGCTTATGAGAATATATGTTTGTGATATACTCTACTCTATAATCTATGTGATACATAATTACTAGAATTATTGCCACATTCAAACAGAAAATTGGGGGTCAGAAGATTCTATTCTTTTGTGCTACTTAATCTTTTTCTTACTTTGTTTTTTTCTACCAGAAAAAAAAAAATCCATTTGGGTCAATCCCTGAGTAATTTTTTTTAACCTAACAAATGCAGATAATGCAAATCAAACAACAGTGGAATACCACCCTACTCCTGAAAAAAATGGCCATAATTAAAAATTCAAAAAATAACAGATTTTGGTGTGGATGTGGTGAAAAGAGTACACTTTTACACTAGTGGTGGGAATGTAAACTAGCCCAACCACTATGGAAAACAGTATGGAGATTCCTTAAAGAACTAAAAGTAGAACTACCATTTGATCCAACAGTCCCACTATTGGGTTTCTACCCAGAGGAAAAGAAGTCAATATAAGAAAAAGACACTTGTACATGCATGTCTCTAGCAGCACAGTTCACAATTGCAAAAATATGAAACCAGCCTAAATGTCCATCAGCCAACAAGTGGGTAAGGAAAATGTGGGGGGGGGAGAGAGAGAGAGAGAGAGAGAGAGAGAGAGATAAAAAATAGATAATATATATTATAATATTATAATATATATATTTATATATAATATATATTTATATATTAATATATATAATATATTAATATAATATATATTAATAATATATATAAATATATATTATATTATAATATATTATAGATTATATATTATAGATATATATATATATTCCATTATATATATATATAATGGAATACTGCTCAGCCTCAGAAAGGAAAAAGATAATGGCATTCGCAGCAACCTGGATGGAGTTGGAGACCATTATTCTAAATGAAATAACTCAGGAATGGAAAACCAAACAGGAATGGAAAACTAAGCTATGAGGGCGCAAATGATATAATGGATTTTGGAGACTCAGGGGGAAGGTTGGGAGGGGGCCAATGGATAAAAGAGTACACATTGGGTACAATGTACATTGCTCAGGTGACAGGTGCACCAAAATCTCAAAAATAACCACTTAAGAACTTTTCCATGCAAACACTAACTGTTCCCCCAAAACTATTGAAATATAATAGAAATAAAAGAATAAAAAAGAAAATCAAAAAGAAAACATTTTTATTTAATAATAAAATGTAACTTAAAATTAAAACCCACCTGAGTAGAATCCTAGAGTAGAAAAGAGAACTGGGGACAGAGGAGAGAACTAGGGACTATAAGGATAAAACCTACTTTTTTTAGGAATGCAATAAATAATGTGGGTTAACAAGAGAATATAACATTCAGTATTTTAAAACTTGTATGTAAATCCTCTCCATCCATTAACTGTAATCAGAGTCAGCTAATTAAAATGTGATAATTACTTTATAGGCATTACTTATTTTTCCTCTCCTGGTTTGAAGAAATGAATGAGGAGAGTAGGTACGATTGACTCTACACCAATTTATATGGTCCTACTGGCTGTCAGACAAACGTCATTGTATCTTAAACATCTATATCTTTGTGTTTTATGTTTGGACTTGTACTGGATGTAGTTTACTTTTAAGGCTCTTGAGACAGGTAGATTATTGCATCATAATACAACTGTTCCATATTCATTCATCTGTTGATGAACACTTAGTTTGCTCCCAAATGTTGGCTGTTATGAACAGTGCTACAAAAAAGAACAAAAAACAAAAAACAAAAAACACATGGGAGTGCAGATTTATCTTCGATATACTGAATTCCTATATTTTGGGTATATACCCAGCAGTGGGGTTGCTGGATCATATGGTAGTTCTATTTTTAGTTTTTGGAGGAACCTCCAAACTATTCGCCATAGAGCTGACAATTCAGCTCATTTTCCCAAGATCTGCTTATACATGCAACCCTCCTAATATTTATTGCTTCCTGTGGAAAGATATACCCATTTTCATTCAGGGATTTAATTTACTTTGAAAATCAATTTCATTTAACATGCAGCATGATCTCAATATTTAACAGCTGTGTTAACAGGAATTGGTATACCGAACAGTATACCAATTTCTGCTAAAGCTAGAAATCTGATGTCTTGTTTCTACAAAAAGTGAGAGTACAAAAATATACTGAGGTGTAAAACGTAATGAAGCTGAAAAGTAAAAGCTTAAAAATCAGTTAGCTGACATCTAATGTCTGAGAGAATGACTTGCTGGAACACTATTTTGAATTTCTTTGGAAAAAAATCTACTTCTTATTAGGTATAATCTAGAAGTAGAATGATAGAGACAGGAGAATACTTCAGTCCAACAGCGTACCACACTTTTCGTGGGACAAGGAAAAAACATAATGGGTAACAGTCATCTCTCAGTATCCAGGCAGATTGGTTCCAGGACCAAAATCTGCAGATCTTCAAGTCCCTTCTATAAAATGGCCAAGCATTTTGCATATAACCTACATATATCCTTCTGTATACTTTAAAATCATCTTTTGATTGCTTATAATACCTAAGGCAATGTAAATGCCCCATGGTTATAATAGTGTATTTTTTTAATTCATATTATTTTTATCATTTTTTTTCCAAATATATTTGATCTGCAGTTGGTCAAATACTTGGATGTGAAACCAGGATATGGAGAGTTAACTATATTACCAATCCCTGGATTATTTTCATTAATTGGTTTTTATTGCATGAATTACGACTCCAGAATTTGTACTAGTTACTAACACACTAAAATACCAAGGACTTGGCAACCTCATTTGCTAAAAGTCAATCATGAGGACAGTGCTGGGTAGATCATGAATTCTGCAGGAAACAGCAAAATGGCCTAATCAGCAGCATCTCTTCCGGCAGGGACCTAGCCCACTGCCACAATGTGACACAGGACACCACATTGACAGTCTGGGGCTATGCCGCCAAGGGAGAGTGACAAGTCGCTATTCGATTTCCACATGGGTAAGGCCACTTTCCAGTTCTTTTGCAAAGAGCTGACAGACCTCATTATTGCAACAGGCTGCCCATCCACAAGGAAAATTGATGTGCACAAGGAAATTGCCATCGTTTTATGTAGTTTTGCTGTAAACAGGGAAAGCTGATTTCTGCCACATAGAGATGAGGACAGGATTCTCAAAGGTGGCCAGGGCAGGTAAGACTGATCTTTACTTAGCGAATTCAGTAACTTTCTTTTATCTGAAGATTTTTTTAAAAAGAAAGAAAAGAAAATCACCAAAATCATTTTCAGTTAATCCCTGAGTAAAATGCAAAATAGAACTTCAAAGGTAGGAGCTGTCTATTTATGTTGGGTGATAATTTATATTGTGTCTGAAAAAGGTGGTCAGTTGCCAAAAGGTTTTATACCTCCCCGAAAGGTGTTATAAATCTCCCAACCTAAAGAGTGGTTTACAGAATGCCTCTGAGATCTAAGTTAGCAGAACGTCACCCCCTTTGTTGGAATTAACTGTCAATATCTTACGTTGTGATTTACAGTGAACTGGCTGATTCAAGTAACTTCTGAAGTACACATGATACAGTGAAATGAAGGAGGAAAGCAATGAAAATGCTTTGTCAACTTGAAAATTTTATAGTTGTAAAAAGTATATTGGAATGAAAAAGAATAATATTGTCAAATGCACACAGAAGGCTGGTGGTTTGCATGGAATCTAAAATAGGGAAGAGAAATGGATGAATGGGGATTTGTAAATATGATTCTGCATTATCAAGGAAGAATGGTGTTCTGACTATAATTAGTTGCTACTGATTCACTGGGTAGAAAAAGTTTCTAGTGTGAACAAGGTACTTCACTGTGTTGGTTTTGCCCTGTGTTTCCTAGAGCACAAGTTATTTGATTAAAACCAAAAATCAAGCAAAAAAAAAAAAAAAAAAAAAAAAAAAAAAAAAGTTCATTATCTAGTAACTTTGGAAAACATCATATGCTATGTATCCTATGTATGGACTGATAATGGCAATGAACATTTTATGAGTTTCAGGAGTCTTTTTCTGACTTAGGAAAGTTAACTCGGTGTAGCCAAAAATTTTTCAAACTTATTTAATCATGTAGGTACCCTGCCTCTGCCATACCCAATGGCTATTAGAGTTCTGTGGAAATGGTATCTGTGGCACATGTCACAGATTACAATATTCTTAATAAACCCATTCCTTTGCCATAATTCAATGCTTACCAAGCACCCTTGTGATTAGTAATGTGGTATTTGGTATGCTTCTCCCTACTTGCCAAGAAATGCCCACGTAGCAGGCCAGTTTCAGATTTTAGGCTAGGTGCATGTCCTACTCCGTCTCGAGGGCCTCACTGACACCAGAGTAACTGCTGACATAGATTCTGGAAACAATGGCTGGGTTCCTGAATTGCAGCTCCTGATTTTTTTTTTTTTTTTTTTTTTTTTTTTTTTTTTTTCAGATTTCCTCTGTCTCATCTCTGTTCAATCCTTTTGCTGTCTCCTTAGGAAAAACTGGGTACATTTAAAATGAGTTAAAGACAGGGTGAGAAATTTTATCAATTCATTTTGGTAGTTAAAACACACACACAGCCTTTTAAGAGATTATTTATGGCAAAGGAGAAAAGGAACAGGAGAAACAATAAAAGACATAGATGGCCTGTTTTAATTCTCTAGAGTTGATATGTCTTAGCACAGCACTTCTAGATTACACATCTCAATCCACAAGCAGCAGGCTTATGCCACAGCTAATTGTAACCAGTAATACAAATACAAGCATGTGTGAATAACAGCCTGATGGTTAGACTCACTGGAGTAGGAATACATGTTTCTAAATGGCCAAATAGTAAAAGTTTTAGCCTTTGTGGGTGGGGCCAAACCAAAGGATATTATGTTGGTACCTCTATACCCATGTACAATGTAATTAATTTTAAAATGTAAAATATATTATTTGTTCATGGCAATAAAAAAACAAAAGCAAAAACAGAGAGTTGGGTAAATTTATCCCACAGGCCTTAATTTCTTCATCTGTAAAATAGCGATGAAAATAATACTCTCCTACCTGATTAGATAGTTGTGAAGATGGCCTTGGTAACATGGGTAAGGCACCAGAGTCCTGCCTGACAATGAGTGCTCAATGAATGCTTACTATGATTTTTTAAAATACAGCAATTCATATTCATCCAAAAATTAACATACCCTGGCATGCACTCCAATAGGATCTTTAAATGATAAAGTCAGAGTGGAGGCTGTGTTTAGTCTTCAGGAAACCCTTAGGAATGTGATGAATATGTGAGCATAATCTATCACGTGTGTTGCTCTACGAAAGCAGTAAGAGTGACTGACCTAGTAGATTAGGATAAGTGGCTTCTAATTATAGTCTTCTCCTACTTCTTATGAATGCAAGATGTCTAGTCACTTTGTGTCTCAGATTACTCACCCACAGAATAGAGTTGGCAATACTTTACCATTCAGGAAGTATGAGAGTAAAGTAAGCTATGAAGCGTAAAATATTATGGAAAAGAATTGCCAGATTCCATACCATAACATAAACTTTAACTTAATTTGGATATTTCTCTGCTTACCCCAGGAGAGCTACTGAATTTTGTATTTGATCTGAGAAGGAAGTTCCATGGAGAAAGACTGGAAATTGTCCATGATTGTGTTGTAAGCAAATCTTCAACTATGTATCTGCCTTTAGAATAGGCAGTAAAGCAGGAAAACCTCATTGAACATGCAGCTAGTTGTCTTGGAATTTTTAGAGTCTGAATACTGAACTGAGCCCAAACATTTATATCCCTTCCAACTTAACATTTCTTTAAAATGGGAATCAAAATCTATGAAAAAAAAAAAGATCCTGTAACATCATAGTGAAACAAGATCGAATGTCATTCATAGCTCTAAAACTTTAGAAATTCCTCAAAGATAGAAAGCAATTGAGATATGACAGGGAAAAAAAAAAAAAAAAGCAGAGGGAAAAAATAAGATCTAAAACATTGGAGTCCCAATAAAGTATTAGAGAAATTCCAGGTCTGGAGTCCACAAATCCATGAAAAAGAGGTCACAATAACAAGGTGAAGAATTACATTCAGCACAGCTGAGTTCACTGGACTCACTCTTCATCAACCTCCAGAGCAGATGAGAGAAGTGTTTGCCCCCTGACTGACTCTGGAACTGCTGCCTAAAAGCCTGAGGATAGTCTGTTCTGGTGGGGCACACAGTATGTACGGGCACTTAAAGACAAGAGGAATGTTTAAAAACATGGAAGGAAGAGAAAGATTGGTATCTTCCAAGGCTACGAATAGTGTTCTCTGAAGCAGAAGTTCAGACATGGAAGAAATACTAGGAACTAAAGAAGTAGCGCAATGGCCACAGGCAATATACAGCTTCTGGAAGGACCTTAGGCTCTCACACTAGGAAGAAAAACTAATCCCAGGAACACATGGGGCCCCACCCAACACTCATCCTCACAATAAGCAGAAGCAGACCCTGTAAAAAGAGAAATATGAGAGAAAAGCTGAAACACAAAGAGATTACAGCCAGAACTTTCAAGGCCCATCAATTATGAGTTTCAGAAAATACAGACAAAATGGAAGAGAAGGAATAATAAAGAAGTAATAAGTTCAATTCCTAGAGTTGAATAAAAACTCAAGCCTGATGATTGAATATAGGATTAGTACAAAAGAATCCAACTCCAAGGCACATCATTGTGAAGTTTCAGGAAATTAAATAGAAGAGAAAAAGTCAACAGCTTCCTAGGAGAAAAAAATAAAAATTTATCTATTGGCTCATGAGAATCAAATTGGCATCAGAACTTTTATCAGTAATATAGTCAACAGAAACCTACAAAATCACATCTTCAAAGTTTTGGAAAATATATCTTAAAACTTGTATTCAAGTGTAAGGATAAAATAACGTATTTGTATATGCTTAAGGATTAGGATAATTTACTTAGACTTTTTGTGAACAAATTAATAAAGAACACCTCGGCAAAATAAAAACAAAAAAATTCCAAAAAAGAATGGTATGAGGATAAAAAAATGTTCAAAATGAAAAATCTGGCCTTGAAAAAAGAAAATCAGGGCAGGAAAGCTATAGCTAAGCCTAAAAGTTACTTTTGAGATATATGTGAGAAAAAAATGAAAATAAAATCACAAATGATTTCAATATGAAAAAAGTAGTTGATGAACACAGATTTGGTTCTTAATGGTGATGGCTGGGGCCCTGTTCTTTTCCAGATTTTAGTCATAATGCTAAGGTTGCATGAGTACAGCTCATGTTGATAACAAAAATTCCCACAATTTTCCAGATATTTTATGACAAATAGAGTAAGGGGCTAAATTAGTACAACAGCATTTGCCTTGTAAACATTTTATAATTTTTAATTCTTTCCCCCTTTTCATTTGTTTCTCAAGACTTAGAACAAATGGTTTACTGTACTATAAAGAATCCATGGTTTCATATAAGTACATGAAGAAATTTGAGGAATTAAGGAAGATTTCCTTTTATTTTCAGCAAATGAAATATATATATATGGGAGAGGGAGTGTTATTATTGTGACTTGGTTCTGACATTTTTTCCTTATAATGATATTTTAAATTCTGACTATTAAAAGAAAGATACAGGCATTATAGAAATTTGAAAATGACAGAAAAGACTGGGGAAGAAAATCGAAATCACCCGTAATCATACAACACAAAATAATAATTATGTAATGTTTTTCAATCTTTTTATTGATATACCACATATAAATATAAATATATAAATATATATACACACACAAATTTAGGATCTGTGTATCCATACAATTTTAACTCCATCATTTTTCACAAAATATCATATCATTTTTCTCCTTTTAAACTTTATTTAAAATTATTGTATGACTCCTAGTGTTTCATTTGTATGTAGTCATTTATTGAACTAGATCTCTATTACAGAAAATTTTTATTTTCCTTACAAATAACACTGCAGAAAGCACCCTTTCCTTTATTCATCCTAAACAAATACCATTTACACTTCTCGAACAGCTCTTACCAAATCCCCAAGGAGCTAACCTGCTGCCATTGCCACCTCCCAGCAACAACATACGAGGTGAAAAATTGTGCAGGGAGAATATCAAACGGTTCATTTTGAAATTGGAGATGCAATTACACAAGATGTGAAAAGGAACCAATATACAGGCTTTGTTTACCAAAGTAATCATTGATAATCAGATACTGGGAAAGCACCAGCAATTGTGATGAGTGGTTGAATAGCAGCATAGACAATTCTGAGTAATCCTTATAATGGAAACAAACTTTGAGGGAGTTGGGAAAGGAAGATGGAGGATAAGTCATCCAAACAGCAATCATTTAAGATGAAAAATCACTGATATTTTATTTGAGAATAGATAACATTTCTTCAGGCAATTAGAATGATTTCCTAAAATTAGGCTTTAAGTAATACTAATATAAATTAGCATTGCCTGAGCTCACACAATTCTGGACACCATTATGGAAAACTGATCACAGTCAAGAAAGCTGGCCCAGGATGAAATCTGCCTCCAGGTGGAATGCACTATCGATCGCCAGCATGCAGATAGCCTAGAGCTACTGTATAACCAATGTTGACAAATGGCTATACTGCATTTTAATTGAAGCTGTAGAAAGAAATTCATGTTCTAACAAATAGGGGCCTAAAGTAGCCAGCACTGAAGACAATAATGACAAAGAAAGTAAAAGAGCAATCTCCAATGCACGCTGTAAATGAGAAAAAGTTTGCTTTAATTATTTGAAGTCCACATTAGTTTATGACAGGTTTTCTCCAAAATCTATGTTGTTTGTTAGGTGTCTGGAGTATTTTATGCATTGAAGCTAAGTTGGAAACTGTGATAAAGTACCCATATCCAGATCTCAACTTGTACTCAACATACAAGTTACCTCAAGGTCAGTGTTGCATTTGGTATGCTTATTACAGTAATAATTTCACCTTGGTCTGTTAAGACCACAATTGTCCCATCTCCTGACAAAGACTTTCTCCTTGAACAAACTTGAGTTGGGCTCCTCTGAGTCCTGTTTTTAATTAGGTGTCAATGTTGGGTTCTGCCTTTGGCTTGCTTAGTCCAGTTTTGGCAGGAATCTTCAGTTTAGAAAAAAATCTCCCACCCTTGGTATGTGATCGCCCACTATATCCAATTAACTTCCTTATTCCTCACCCTTGATATTTTACCACTCTGGACTGACTTCAGCAAGAATGTTTCTAGCTTCGATGTTTCCCCTTAGCAATTTTCCACCTACTGACTCCCACCCTGTTTCTTGGTTATAAACTACCACTTATCCTTATATTCAGAGTTGAGTAGCATCTTTTCCTCTGCTATAAAACTTCCATTGTAGTTGCTCTCTTCTTGAATAAGTCTTTCCTACCATCTTTAATGAGTTATCATGAATAATTCTTTGTTTAACACCCCCACCTCAATCCAGAGAAATCCCAAGTCCTTGTCCAAGCAATAGCCAGACCTATGTTCTCCTAAGTGCTCTTTTCCTTTCCTTCTGAGGGCTCTAGAGGTTGGCCCACCTTCCTCCCTTTCCATGGATACTTCCAGTTTCCCCCACATATGATGCCTTTTTTCCTCAGTGGTGAACTGATAAATGTTTAACAACAGGCTCTTCAGGGGGAAAAAAAGCATCCATGTACATATACATGTACATAAAATCTTTACTGAAATAAAGTATATGTAGCACACAATTTATAAATAATGATACCATTAAATAATACATTATACAAGTTCACATAACCAGTTGATTCTCTTAGAATTTTGGTTGATTTTTGCCAGATTCTTCTGCCTGTAGTCAACTTACTAATGCAATTGACAGTATAGTTCCAGCCTAAATGTTGGATGATATTTTCATTTACATCAACAAGTAACATAAAAGCGAAACAAAGAATAGATATGTCAGAACATCACTCATTTGTCAATGATGAGTGACTTTTTTGCTGTAAAGATGAATAGCAAATAGTTTTTAAATCCTGCGATAATTTCTGAATGTTTGTACTATTCAAAATGTAACAGATAAAAAACACAACACACTTTTAATTGTAAACGTATTATCAACAGTCCAACATCACTTTCTGAAGTTTAGACTAGAAGTTGACAAACCTTGACTCATGGGCCACACAGGCAGCCTCCTGCTTTGGTTAAAATAAAAAAAAAAAAGTTTTATTGATACATAGGTAAAGAAAATTTTGCCAACTTCTGATCTAGACAATGAATAAAACAATAAATCAAGGCTCAATGTGCAGCATTTGCAGATTCCTGTGATGTGATGATGCTCACTATGGCCAATTTCAAGCTATTAACCTGACTGGAGTTTGGAGGAGGCACATAATAGCACCCTATTATACATTTTCACCAAACACATAAGAGAGACAGAAATCACCTTGATCATATAGGATATGTAGAATAAGGTAGTAGGATTACTACTACATTATGATGTGATGAGTTTTCAGTATTTATTATATTTGTTTTAGTATAATTGATTATTATAAGTTAATATTAGTTTTTAAATGAAATGTAAATTAAATGGCAATGTGGGATACTGGGGCACGAGACAATGTGGCCTCACGGACAGGACATGAGCCATAATAATATGTGGACCCTCATACTTGACTCAGGGTTGTAATGAGGATTAAATTGGATATGAATCTGAGTCAGCAGTATCATCTTCAAATATGAGAGGTGACGCTGTCAAACAAAACAATTACTTAAGTTGTTTTTACTAGATATGCCTTTAACACTGAGATGTAGTCCCTGAAGAAGTTTCCTGTTCTGAAAGTTAATATTTGTGAGCTTCTTAGTTAATATACATTCCTGACATAGGACCTTCGATATGTAAATTGCTCATCCTTCCTTTAAGGATCATTATGAATGATCATGCCAGAACCACCAATGTGCAGACATGCCGCTTGTCAGGTCCTGCAAAGCCTCTCGAGACAGGTAGAGAGTTCCGGACACATGGTGTTTGTCACAAACAAATGTTTTACCATTTAAAATGAGACTTAAACACCCCTGAGGTAAGAACAGCAGGAAGTCAGTTACAAAGTGAGAAGTGGGAGGGATAACTCTAAAGAATCTACAGATGGTAATCATGGGGAGAATCACTGAGGGGAATATAAATATGTATTCATGCTAGCCAATTCAAATGCTTATGTGGAGGATCTTCCCCGTAATTGTGGCCTAAATTTAATGGAGGCAATGCTTTCTCTGAAAATATGCAGGAGTCACTTTTTTATTCATCTGGATACTGTGAAAATTGTATGAAATATTAGTATATAGTTCTATCACCTCAGTAAGGATATGTCACATAGTAGGGAGCTGAAAACTCATGGGCACCAAAAAAGGTAGATCACTCTAAAACACCCCCACTTCCAACTTCTTAATGCTTGAAGAAACATCAAACGAATTGATTATTAGAGATAAGATTTAATATCCATATATCCCTCAGAAATTTAGCAGAAGTTGATATAGTAATTTGTAAAAGATGGATATAATCATAGAAATTGCTAACAAATTCATTGCATGCATAGTATCTGACAGCCCTCAAATGAATTGATTTGTTTAACCATCAGAAAATCCTGTGATTCAGTTAGTTTACTGTACTGAAGAATCAATTAAAGCAGAAAGGTAATGAATTTACCCAGAGTACACAGCTGGTAAGCAATAGAGTCAGAATTTGATCCCAAACTGCCTCTCTCCAAACCGCTAAACTTAACCATTATTTCATGCAACCAAAAAGAGAAGATCTCCAAGCACAAAATGATAAAAAAAAAAAACAAAAAAAAAAAAACAAAAAAAAAAAACAGGGAAGCTAAGTAGTGGGGAAAAGCCTCTGGGCTTCCAAGACAAAGCGTCTCCACTTACATTATTATTTTCACTATGTGGTTGGGTCTTCGTAGGTTCTTCTTAGTCCTCTTTGACCCTTTCAAACTAACCAGCCAGACTATGCTAAGCCATTTCTAAGAAGCCTTCTTTATTGAAGCCAAGATATTAAGTAAGTATTGTTTACTACTGACATTTCTTCTGATCAGACCAGACCTGTCATAGCTACTATATTGTACAGGTACAGAAGCTCTGTGGTTCTGAAGAGACAGGAATGCATTTGATGACTTAGTAATAATCAGCAGTGCAAAAGCTACCCTCAGAGTGTAATTTGCTTGATTGTCCAGGTAATTCTCAACTGCATCTTCGGGAAATCATGGTGAGTCTTAGACTATATGACCTTAGCTTGATGGAGAAAAATTAAACTTTGTGCTTCATGGAATTAATACATATAATGCCTTATTTATTCAAAAACATGATCCATTCTGATAAAATATGTTTTGGAATAAGTGCTCACAATGAAAGTTGGCTGCTGTCATTTTTCACAGGGCTGAGGAGTGAAATTATTAAATCTAAGAAAAATGCTTTATGAGCCTTTGATGCTGACTTTCAGATTTGAAAAACATACGTGGAAAATGGAGAATATTATCAATATGCTTCCCTCTGACAGAAAGAAGAAACAATGTCACCTATCTGACAGAGAGCATTTTAAATTGATATTTCATGACCTCATTTTAAACAGCTTTTATTATCATCTTTCCATGTTGGAGCCCTGACTTCTAACAATGCAGCTGCTACACTTATTTATGTCAATGTGACCCTGTGGCTGAGAGATGAGTTTATATAGCATATCAACTTAACATTTGCATCCCCAGACACATTATTAATAGTGAGTTCAACACAAATCATGATCAAGATTTGATAAGAAAAGAAATACAACTCATTCTAGGTAGATTTAGTGAGTGAATCACATTTATTCAAATTTTCCAGGCTTATGTAGGGAAAAATTGGGAAAAAGAATAGCTCAAGGCTTTATTCTGCAGATCATAAAGACAAATGTAATGAAAAATCAAAATGGGTATAAGCATATCAATGACCAATTGACCATTTAGAGGTCACATGAAATTGTCACTTGAGCTCTCTGAGCGAGGCCAAATGATACTGATGGTGTATACTAATCCCAAATGCTTGGGTAAGCAAATATGGAAAAAAAAAGAGTCCGAAAATTATTATTTAAACTATGAAATAAGCATAATATTGAAAACATTATACACACACAAAAAATATTGAATGTTTCCCATGCTAGTAGCAAGAAATGCACGAACCTATATAAAAGGTTATTGATGATATAACTTACCTCAAAGAGAATTGGAAGAAGCTTTGTTAGCTTGGAATAGTCTGTAGATATACTTGTTTTGTTTAGCACCACAGGAGAGAACGTGAAGCCATTATAAGTATACAAACTGCTTAGAGAGTAAACGATGCTTTTCAAATGTTTAATGGGGTTGTATTGTTGATTTATGCATTTAAGCCATAGAGGTATAGGTGCTTGTTGAATGAATGAATGACTTAATTAAATTCAACTTACAGTACAGATACTAAGTGTCATGGAATTTCATAGCAGGAGGGGTGACAGAAGTGATCCCTCTACTCGGTAATATTATTTTAGAGCTCAGGGAAGAGATGAGGTACTTGAGATAGCCCCTTGTTTTGTGGCCCCACTCAGAAAGTACAGAATCAAAGTCTACCTAACTTATTGCAATGTCCACCCAGTTTCTTTTGCATTACAGTAGCAGATGAGATTTTTGAGGGATCATTTGCTCTGTTCTTTTATCTCAGAGGCTAACTGTAGCTATGATTCCACCTCTACCACACAGCCACACATTAACTTAATAAGATATATTAGTGTAATGAAAAATACAATGGGCTAGTTTTATAACATCTAAAATTATCTTTAAAATTTTTTTACATGAAGTTCCCTTTTTATTTTATGTTAAAATTTGTGTTTGAATTATAAACATTTGATTTAGGAGAAACCTCTTTTATTATATGAAGTGTTTTGAATTCCTGGAGAAAGGTGGGCCTTGTTAATAGAAATTATAATTAATTTTAAAGAAAGATCCATTTATATTTTAGGTCTATATATTCCCAAAGCTGTTTCCTCTTCTTTTTCTTTACTTTTTCTCCATACAGTTGGCAGGAGATATTATTCTTATAGAACCTAAATCAGGATGTTTAGGGGGAAGAAAACAGATCTCATCAATAATTATATAAATAAGGTGGGATTATGACTGATTTAAATTTAGGCCAGGAAGAGAGCAGGAACTAGATGTAGTGATTTATTTCTAAGAGATGGTTCTAGGTCCTTGAGTATCATCCAGGAAGCTCCATCCTCCATCTCAAATCATTGCCCACATGACCAATTTGCTAGAAAGTTAAGTCTGTCACTCTACGTGGAGTTAGCATTCAGGCTACCTGATTATAGTTATTGTATCTTAGATCCTTGCTGCTCAAAGTATGGTCACGAATCAATAATATTAACATCACCTGAGACTTGTTAGAAATGAAGAGTCCCTGGTCCCACCACATTTGCTGAATCGGAATCTGTATTTTAACAAGATTCACAGTTAATTTGCATAAACAATAAAGTTTGAGAAGCACTGCTTTATCCTCAATTATTGAGAGAAACCTGAATCAGTGTAAGACAAGTATTTATCACTTGTGCTATTAACTGTATCTAAGAGGAAACCTGCTAAATAAACAACAATAAATGACAATAAATGCAATGCGGTACCTTGAATTGACCCTGAACAGAAAAATAATATTGTGGAAAAATTGAATAAAATCTTGTGACAATGCTAATTTCTTAGTTTTGGTCAATGTAACATGGTTGTTTGAGATATTAACATTAAGAGAAGTATATTGAAGAGTGTAGGGGATGTCCACACAACCTTTGGAATTCTTTTATAAATTTAAAATTTATAATCATTTCAAATTAAAAGTTTAAAAAATAGGACGGTGTAGCAAACAACTACAAAAGTCTCAGTAGTATACAACACATAACTTTTCTTGAGCTCAGGGTTCAATCGATTTCAGTTGGGCCCAGCTTATGCCAGTTTGGCTGATTAAGGAGTCTGCGAACAGCTGCTTGGTAGTTATGGAGTTCTGTTGATAGCAGATTTACTCATTTACCTGCCTGTGGGGTGACTATTGGCTTATCTGGAATGGCCTTGTCTCAGGCAACAGGGACAACATACAACTGTTCTTCATGTCTTTCATCATCCTTGCCATTTTGTCATGGTCACAGAAGAGATAGATAATAGGCAAGTAAAAATACAGAGTTTGTTTCTATGCTAGGATTGTAATTATGGACCAAATGATGTTACAAAGCCTGCTGAATTCAAGGTATGGAAAATAGGCACTGTCTCTGTTTTTAGAGGAATTGCAAAACCACATGGCAATGGATGTGGATGTATGGAAGCATAAATAAAGGAAATGATCACTGCAATCTATCATATATGCTGACAATGTAGAAATTAATAATAATGTCTTCAAATTAGCATATCATATGTATGTATTATAACTCCCATCTCATCCTCTAGTGCTGATCAAAATGAATTCAATGTTAATATCCCTATCTTTATTTTATCCTTTGAGGTTATATTCAAATGAGAATGTATCTGATTTTATGATAATTGTTATATTATTATATTCTTTCCTTCTTGAAAACAAAACTAAGAAGGAACTTGAACATAAAGCAAAAGCAAATAGAAGAGGTCAGATTCTACTTGAAGAATATAATTTTCTGTTCTCTGCTTGCATGTATTTCTTCTTAATCATACCTATGTAATTAAAAAAAAAAGATCCAAGTCTACATTTATATTATTTTAAATCTAATTTATTGAAATTCAGAATGAGTATATTTAAATTTTATTTTATTTTTAAATATAATTGCAGAAAGTAGTGGGTCTCTCCTTTAAAAGAACTCCTGGAAGTTCCATCCGTGAATTCCACACCCTCACCCTACACTTTGCCCTCATTTATAATAAATAAATGTATATTTTTGTTTATATGTGTGGTTTTCAGAATCAGCAAAATTCAACAGACATTTATAATTGGTCTCTTACAGTTATATCCTGAGAACATAACTTTGCTCTATTAAAATTGACTTTCATTTAAATAAACTTAGCAAGACTTGCTTTGAAAAAGAACAGAAAGTTAATTTTCAGAAACTGTCACACGAAGTCAGTTGATATTATGTAGATAAACTTTGAAGTAGAGCATGAATGGGATAAAAAGCAACCTAACCAATCCTCCGAATTATTTATGTGTGTACCATTATGTCATCTTTGCTGGAGTCCAAAAATGTACTAGAGTGTTGAAATTGATTTTATTAAATGTGCCATGCAATTGGCTCAAAGTTTCTATTTATGTCAGATGTGACCTTGCTACCTGGTAAGAATATCGCAAAGTTATATGATTTATTATAATGAATAAAATACATAAAATACATATATATTTACACAGTATATACCTATACATAAACATCATATATACACACATATAATGCTACTGTTCCAGTACAGTGATGAATTCAGGGAAATTTCATAATTTAGATATAGCAAAGTGGGATACTGTTTGTACTTCCTCCTTTCTTGGAAATTCAAAAGTTATTTTCTGTAGGTATATATTTCAGAAATGAACCAAAGGAATTCCCTTTTGCATCAGTAAAATTTCTGAGTACATATTGGCCCCCAAATGAAAACTATATAAAGCACACAAACAAATGTTTGTACCCATAAAAAGAGGTTTGCACATAGAGAGGTATTAAAATTAGATGTATCAATTCAATTCACATTTATTACACAACAACCATGTGCCAAATATTATAGGTGCTGGGAACAGAGAAATGATGAAGACTTGTCTCTATTCTTTGGGAACAAACACATAGAAATAAGTGACATAAAAAATAGAAAAATAAATTAAAGGGTATATGGGTAGTGGTAGGACAGGTTACTGTTACATAAGACTGCAAACAAAATACTCTTTCGAGGTTATATTTGAACTGAATCCCACTGAGTACAAGAAGACAGGCACAGAAATATCTGGATGGACAAAGATCTTTTCAGATACGGATCAGCACGTTCAAGTTTTTTGAAGCACAAATGAGTATGATATACTAGAAGAACACAGTGAATGACAGTGTGGATGGAGCATAGTGAAGCCAATAGATCTGAGAACTAAGACTCAAGTTGTAGGCAGCAGGCAGGTCAATGTATCACGTAAGTCCTTGTAAGACATTGTAAGAAGTTTTGATTTTAGGTTTATTGCCATGGGAGGCCACTGAAGGATTTAAAGCAAGATATGGCATAGTTTGACTTATTTTAGAGGACAAATAAATTTAAAAAGAGCAAGAATGGAAACAGAAAGACCAGAGAGTTGCACAGATGTGTGACACTTTACCTCATTGCAGGAGAAAGTGTATGATTAGATTAACATGTTAGAGAAGATTGCTGGTTAAAATAAGTGGTAAACTCACAAGTGTGTGTTTAGATAAGCAGTCACAGTTGACTAGAATAAAAACTATTTTTCTCCTATACAGATTTATAAAGTGCTTTCCTACTTTAATTTAGAGTAAAGGGTTTTGAAATAAAGTGGTAACCTCAACATTTGGCACTCTTTGGTGTGTGAATTTCTATAATTATAGTAGGAGTTATAACACTAGCCTCCATTGTCTGGCAATAATCTGAATTTATATTTTATTGAACTGAATGTTTTATAGTTTACAAACAAGTGCTAAACCATTTATAGAATGACTGAATGATCTATCACATTTCTTACCTTTCATATAATTTGTGGTGTCTAAAAACTGATAATTTTAGGTAATGTGAAAGAAGACTATTTATACGGGAATACCAAATAGTAGTTACTAAAATGCTATGCTAAAAAATAAGTAGGACATTTGTAATTACAGAAATAGAAGTTATTAAAGCCTCGCTTACCAGAAGTATCTGAGCCAAATGAACATAATAGAGATTTTCTTTACATTCAAATTTAAAAAGACTACCAGTTGGGGTAAAAAACATAATGGCATCTTGTTCCTAAAATTTCCACTTCTACTGAGCACTAAACAATACGGGGAATGTTAATATAAAATTTATAACACTATCTTTTTTTTACTGAAGCTAGTAGAGATAGATACCCTGTAAGCTTTACATTATATTTAATTACTTCAAAATGCAATCAAGTGAAATAGAGCAAAGCACAAGAAGTTGCAATGGTGTGTGGCAAGTAAGGGATAGCAGGGAAAAATAAGATGTTTGGAGGAGTGGTAACAACAGTAAAACTCAAATATAAGCAAAGATAGATTTTCAGAAGTAGAAGTCCCCACCTTGAAGAGGAAAGGATGAAGAAAATATACAGGAAGGGAAAAAAAAGGATAGACATAAGAAAAATGAACCAAATTAAACAGGGCTCAAATCAAAAAAGATAAAACATTGTATTGTGCCAAGGCAGAGATACAAGACTCAAAAATTGCCCAGGGGTATAACAAATGGCAGATCTTCATATGTCTAAAAGTATAGGGACAACTGTGGAAGGCAATATTGTTGACAATGAGAGAATAGATCTAGGAGTCCTGGGGATGGTGTAGGAGAAGAGACATGGCTATAGACCAGGGTCATATTTTAATTAAACAACCTATTTTTCTTTAAAGAGAAGAAAAGATTGGGATGCAAAACCATGAAAATTACCCCCAACAGTCCAACATGCAAATCTACCATGAGCATTGTTTTAGGAAAAATCTAACTCATTCCACTCAAATAACAGGGAAATTGTACCAAAAATTGTTATTACATATAAAGATAAATAGTGAAAATTTTCTACAGTTAAACGAACTCATCAGAAAATTGTTGCCAGAAAGCAAGAAAAGGTATCAGCAGGAAAAACAAACAAAACCAAACCTTCATAATGCAATTGCAGCTATACACACACACACACACACACACACACGCGCGCACACACACACACACAAAGCCAAAATACAAGAAGTCAAGAAGAAAATGAACAAACAAAAGGAGAAAATGGCCAACTAAAGGGGTGAAATCAGAAATTGTAAACTCAAAAAAGGTATGGAGGAAAAATATTTAGGAATAAAGATTAAATCATAAAGTTAACAAGGGAGGCTGTAATCAAAGAAAGCACACTAAGGGTCATAGTGGATAAACTTGAGAAACTGATGCAAAAAAAGAAAGAAGGAAAAGATAGGGAAAAAATTATTTCTATCAGGAGTGAGCAAACTATACCCTGTGGGCTACATTCAGCTTGTAGCTTCTGTTTGTATTGTCTTACACCTAAATAACTTTTATTTATTATTTTCAACATATTTTTTAATTAAAAAAAAAAAGTACAGGTGACAAAGACCATATGTGGCCTGGAAAACCTGATTTAATATCTGGCCCTTTATTTAGTATCTGACCCTTTACAGAACATGCTTTCTGGCCCCTCATCTATGCAAATTTAAGAAAATTAAAACAGATCCAATGTGGATACAATTGAAGCCCCTGAAGAATAAAACAACACAGCAGACTAGAACACCTACCTAAAAATGAAAATCAAATCTTCTAATGGAAAAATAACTTGAGTGGTATTGATCTTTTCATAGTAACATTTCATAACAGAAGAAAGTGTAATATAACTTCAAGATACTCAAGATATAGACTGTTAGTGAAGCATTTTATATTTACTTCTTATTCAAACACAAAGAACCTACGCAATTAGTTTTGAGCATGCATAAGGTCAATAAATTTGGTTCATATGGACTTTTCTTAAAGAAACTGTTAACAATTTAATTTCAGGCCCCCCAAAACTGAAGAGAGAACATTTCAGCAGAAATAATTCAAGACAAAAAGGAGAATAGTATATATGCATAAAATAAGAAATGGCAAGGGGAAAATAACTACAGACACAGAAGACTTTTTTTTTTTTTTTTAATTTGGGAGTACTTTGTACAGAAAATTTCCAGGAAAATACAAGAAACAAAACCATACAAAGAATTTTCCAAAAGAATTCTACAAAACTTTTGATAAGCAGATAATTTTAAACATTATTTAAAATTATATAGAGTGTAGGAAAAAACAAAGGCAACTATTAAGTATGCTTAATGATTACACACATTCACATAAACACACACAAACTATATAGTGATGTCTCACACCCTATCATGATCTTCCTTGCTCTTATCTATCTGAGCAGGAATAACTCTGACATAATCCTGGCTTTTGAACTAATACATATACACACACATATAGTTAAATGAGTTATATAACTGTATTAAGAATTATTTATGTGTTTTTCTTTTTATGAGTTCTTTTCAAAAATCCTAAAGCGTTGGAAAAAATGAGTACAGCAAAACATTTAAGACATAATCCATTGAGAGCAAACAGGATTTATTCCAGGCCTTTAAGGATGTGTAAATATATAGAAATATTTTAATATAACTCATTTTTTAATTTATTAGATCTAAAGAGAAAATTATCTTTTCTCCTCAAAAAGTCAAAAGTAATTTCCAAAGGTCAATTATAATTCTTGGCTTAAAAAAACAGAAATACAAAAATAAAATTAAATAACTCATATAAGTATCTCATATATAACTCATATACTCATATATAACTCACATATAACTCATATACATACATGTGTTTGTGTGTATTAGCTCAAAAGCTAGAATGGTGCCAGAGTTATTTCCCATTAAGGTAGAGAAGAGCAAGGAAAATCAGTATTGTCACTCTTACAACACTGCAGCAGAGTAATTAACCAGCCCAATTAGACAAGATAAATGCATTAGAATTATAATAATTATACAGGAGGTATTAAGAATACCACTATTTGCAGATGATATGGCATTTTACAAGGGAAAATCAGGAGAAAGAAACTATTACAATGAGAGAATTAAGTGATATAGAAGAATATAAAACTTATAGCCACAAACTGCATATATAGAAAGATAAACATAAAATATACTTCAATATTGACAACAAAAGAGATAATGTAAGATACTCAGGGATAGGGATACTTAATATCCTAAAGATGACAGTTTTACCTAATTCATTTATTAGTGTTGTAATTCCAAATACTATAACAAAAGACGTGTCTTCTGAAATCATACAAGCTCATTTTTTTTCCACATTATTAAACTATAATTGAGGGGAAATAAACTACAAATATTTAAATTGCACAATTGGATGAATTCTGAAATACATATACATATGAAACCATCATTACCATCAAGATATGCTTTTTTCCAAAAGTGTCTTCGTATTCATTTGCAATTCATCTCTTCTTGTCCCCAATCCCAGAAAGTCATTTATTTTTATTTCTGTTGTTATAAATTTATTTGCATATTTTAGAGTTCTAAATAAATGGAGTCATACAGTTTATACTATTTTTGTCTAACTTTATCATAATTATTTTGAGATTCATATGTGTAAAATCTATCAATAGGTCATCCATATTCAATGCTGCATAGTATTCCATTGTGTGAGTATATCATAATTTGTTTATCTGTTAACCCATTGATAGACATATTAATTACTTCCAGTTATTGGCTACTGCAAATAGAGCTGCTATTCACATTTCTGTGTAACTTTTTGATGTAAGCATACACTTTCATTTCTCTTGGGTAATACCTATGAAAGTAATGACTGGATTGCATGGTAGATATATGTTTAACTTTTTAAGAGACTGATGAACAGATTTTCAATTCATTCTACATATCTACAACAGTGTATGGGAGTACCAGCCATTTCACATCCTCAACAGCACTTGCCACAGATGATCAGTCTTCGGAATTTTGGCCATTCTTGAGAGTGTGCAGTTACGTTTCAAAGTTATTTACATTTGCACTTCCCGAAATGTCTAATGATGTTGAGCATTTTTTCATGTGTTTATTTGCTATCAGTTCTTTAGTAAGGAATCTCTTCTGATCTTCTGCCCATTTTTGTGTGTTCTTATTAAGTTGTAGAAATTCCTAATACAGTTTACAGAGCAGTCATTTGTTAGATACATGTTTTGCAAACATCTTCTCCCCAGTCTGTGGCTGACAATTTCATTCTCATTTTGAGCGTTTTGGAAAACAAAATATTTTAATTTTATGAAATCTAATTTACTATGAATTGTGCTTTGGGTATTGTGCTAATAAATATTTGCCAATGCCTCCCGTATGTTTATCTGGGAGTTTTATACCTTCAGCTCTTAAATACAAGTAAATCTATGATCTATTTTGAGGGGTTTTTAAAAATGTGAAATAAAATATGTGTTGAGGTTTTGTTTTTCCTGTGGTTATTCAATATTTCCTGCAAAAATTTGTTAAAATAGTATTTTCCCCATGGAATTGCCTCAATATGCTTGTGAAAAATCAATTGATCATTTATTATTAATTATTATTAATGTTTGGGTTTATTTCTGGAATCTCTATTATGTCGCACTGACCTAGATATTTGCCTTAGTGTCAATTTTTTTTTTTTTTTTTTTTTTTTTTTGAGACGGAGTCTCGCTCCATCGCCCAGGCTGGAGGGCAGTGGCGGGATCTCGGCTCACTGCAAGCTCCGCCTCCCAGGTTTACGCCATTCTCCTGCCTCAGCCTCCCGAGTAGCTGGGACTACAGGCACCTGCCATCATGCCTGGCTAAGTTTTTGTACTTTTTAGTAGAGACGGGGGTTTCACTGTGTTAGCCAGGATGGTCTTGATCTCCTGACCTCGTGATCCGCCCGTCTCAGCCTCCCAAAGTGCTGGGATTACAGGCTTGAGCCACCGCACCCCGCCAATGCCAATTTTTAAAGCAAAAACGCAATATCCATATTATATTAGCTTCATAATAAATCTGAAAGTCAGATAATGTAAGTGCTCTGTGTTGTTCTTTTTCAAACGTTTTTGCCTATTCTGGTTCCTTTGTGTTTCCATATACGTTTTAGAATCTAGTTAGCAAGTACTGCCATCCTCCCCAAACAAAAGCCTGCAGGGATTTTAGTTGGGATTACATTGAAACTACGAACTGGATTAGGGAGACTGATATCTCAACAACTGTAAAACTTACAATCCAAGAACTTGATACATATCTCAATTTATTTATATTCTCTTTAATTTCTCTTAGCAATATATTATAGTTTTGATGTAAAAGTATTTAACATACATTGTCAAAATTTTCTCTAAAATTTTTATATTTTTGAAGCTATTTTAAATAGAATTATCTTTAAATTCCCATTTCTGCCTGTTTGTTGCTACTATATGGAAATATAAGCTTTTACTTTTTCTGTTAATTTTTGTGTATTGATCTTATGTCTTGTACCCTTGCTGAACTCACTAATTTTTTATCCTTTTTGTAGATTTCTTAGGTTTTATATGTGGCTAATCATGTTATCTGAAAATAAAGACAGTTTTACGTTATTTTTCAAATATGTATATTTTATTTTCTTAACTTTTTGCACTTGGTAAGACCTTCAGTGCAGTATGGGATAAAAATTGGAGGAACAGACATTCTTACCTCATACCTCATCCTTGCTGAAACAGAGTGCATTCTTTCATCATTAAATATTATGTTAGTACAGATATTTTATAGATAAAGTTTATCAACTTAAGGAAGTTCCTATCACTAGTTTACTGAGAGTATTTACTATCATGAAGATGTGTTACATTTTATCAAATTTTTTTTCTGTATCATGATGTTTTTCTTATTTAGACTACAAATATGGTGGATTACATTGCATAATATTTTAGTATTGAACCAGTCTTTCATTTTTCACATCAACCTCATTTGATTAAAATGTATATTCTTTTATTACTAGATTTGATGTGCTAAGTTTTGTTAAGAAGTTTTGGGTCTATGTTTGTAAGGGACGTTGGTCAGTAGCGTTCTTTTTTTGTAATGTCATTGTTTCTGTTTTCATGGTAATACTGGCTGCATAGAAAGAATTGGGAAATGTTCTTACCTTTGAGTTTGCAGGAAAAGTTTGTATAAAATTGCAATTGTCTCTTCCTCTAGTGTTTGGTGAAATTGATCAGTGAAGGTATTTGGCTGGAAATTTTCAGTGTGGAAATGTTTTAACTCAAATTCAATTATTCTAATAGATCTAGGGCTTTTTGGGGTATCTATTTCTTCTTGAGTGAGATTTTTGTAGATTGTGTCTTTCAGGAACTTTCTCTATTTAACCTCAGTTTTCAAATTGTTGGTACAAATTTGTTTTAAAATTGCTATTTTTATCCTTTTTAAGTCTATGGGATCTTCAGTGTTGTTCCCTCTCTCAGCTTGGTATCAGCAACATATCTTCCCTCCTTTACCCTGATCAGTCTGGCTAAAGGTTTACTAAATTTGTTGATATCCTCAAATAAAACTTTCTATGTCACTGATTTTCTTTCTGCTTTTTTATTTTCCCATTTTATTTTTTCTGCTTTTATCTTCATTTCCTTTCTCCTAGTTATTTAGTTTAAATTGCCTTTTTTGATCCTAATGTCTTAAGAAGGATACATAGGTCACTGATGTGACACCCACCTTCTTCTATACTACCTAAAGTGTTTCATACTGTAAGTTTCCTTAGGCACTATATTAACTGCACTCCAAGAATTTTGTTTCTTTTAAAATTTCATTCCATCTCAGATACTTTCTATTTTTGCTTTTGATTTTGTGTCTGTCCTGTGTTATTTACAGATGTGTCCTTTTATTTCGTTTGGGGGTTTTCCAGGTATCTTTTACTTGCAGTAAAAACTACATACATATACTGATCTGAACTGGGCCAAAGACTCGAAAATGTCCTTCTGAATGTCTCTCAACAATGTCTCTCTCCCTCTGTCTTTCTATGTGTGTGGTCTGTACTCTAAGGTATTCTGCTCCACAAATTCCAGTCATCTTGCTCCCACTGCTCAAACTTTTAATACTGTCTTCTCACCTCAGACATACTGCTACACTCTGTTTGGATACCCCTATCCTGAGCTACATTCGACCAGCAAATTCACTCCAGGAAATAAAGGAGCAAATCTAGGGCTCACTTTGTGTCTCCCACCTCAAGGATTACTGTTCTATGCTGCTTGTTGGTCAACATCAGAAATCTGTTGTTTCACATATTTAGCAAAAGTTATTAATTGTTTCAAGGTCGGTTAATGAATCCAGTTCTTGTTACTCCATCATGGATGGAAACAGAAAATTTTATCTATACAAGCTGATACGTAAAATAAATATACAAGGACATCTAGAAAAAAAGAAGGCAAATACAGAAAGCAAAATATTCTTTTTTTTATAGTTAACTTCTCAGTTTATTTATTTATTTTTTTATTATACTTTAAGTTCTAGGGTACATGTGCACAACGTGCAGGTTTGTTACATATGTATACATGTGTCATGCTGGTGTGCTGCACCCATTAACTCATCATTTACATTAGGTATATATTCTAAGGCTATCCCTTCCCCCAACCCCCTCCCCACAATAGGACCCGGTGAGAATGCAAAATATTCTAAAGAACGACTGACCCCCTTCTCTACACTAGATTGTGTCATGAAAAAATTATTCTGTGTGAATGTGTGAGTGTGGGTGTGGTCAGAGGAATTCTTCAAGATTTAAAGAGATTTTAGGGGCATAACAGCAAAATGCGATATGTAGACTCTGAATACTGGAGTGTAATCTAGGATATTTCAATATGGACTAGATATTTAAAATCTATTTAGAAATTATTTTTAACTTGGTATTATAATGATAGTATATATATGAGAAACTTTCTCTTTACAAGTCCATACAAAAGCATTTAGTATGAATTTTATGTATTAATAGAAAGTTATACAGAAAATCATTGAAAGCAGAAAAATGAGAGCAATGACAGTGAACTAGCCTTATCAGATGTTAAAACATACTATTAGCCCTCAATAAATGACTATAACTATTGTCTGTCTATTGCTTTACCAACATGAAAAAGGAAAATGATATTATTTCATTTATTGAGGGCTAATAGTTTCAGTAGGCATGATAGCAGATGAAAATAATGTATATTCTGTTGTTTTTGGTTGGAGAGTTCTGTAGATATCTATTAGTTCCAATTGGTCAAATATTGAGTTCAGGTCCCAAATATCTTTGTTCGTTTCCTTCCTCAGTGATCTATCTAATAATGTCAGTAGTGTTGAAGTCTCCCACTATTATTGTGTGCTTAAATCCCTTTGTAGATCTCTAAGGACTTTCAAAATGAATCTGTTGCTCCTGTCTTGGGTGCATATATATTTAGAATGGTTAAGTCCTCTTGTTCAATTGTGCCCTTTACCATTATGTAATGTCCTTCTTTGTCTGTTTTGATCTTTGTTGGTTTAAAATCTGTTTTGTCTGAAATTAGAATGGTAACCCCTGAATTTTATGTTTTCCATTTGCTTGGTAGATTTTTCTCCATTCCCTTACTTGAGCCTATGATTGTCATTGCATGTGAGATGGGTCTCTCGAAGACAGCACACTGTTGGGTTTTGCTTCTATCCAACTTGCTCCTCTGTGCCTTTTAATTGGTACACTTAGCCCATTTACATTCAATGTTAATATTGATATGTACAGATTTGATCCTCTTACCATGTTAATAGCTGGTTATTATGCAGACTTGTTTCTGTGGTTGCTTTGTAGTGGCTATGTATTTAAGTGTATTTTTGTAGTGGCCAATAATGGCCTTTCCTTTCCACACTAAGCACTCCCTTCAGGACTTCTTGTAAGGTATGTCTGGTGTTAATGAATTCCCTTAGCATTTGCTTGTTTGAAAAGGATCTTATTTCTCCTTCACTTATGAAGCTTATTTTGGCTGGATATAAAATTATTGACTCAAAATACTTTTGCTTAAAGAATGATGAATATCAGTCCTCAATCCCTTCTAGCCTGTAGAGTTTCTGCTGACAGTTTTGCAGTTAGCCAGATGGGGTTCCCTTTGTTAGTGACCTGCCCTTTCTTTTTAGCTGCCTTTAACATTTTTTCTTACATTTCAACCTTGGAGAATCTAATGACTATGTGTACTGGGAATGGTTTTCTTGTGTAGTATTTTGCAGAGGTTCTCTGTATTTCCCAAATTTTAATGTTGGCCTCTCCAGCAAGGTTGGGGAAATTTTCATGGACAATATCTTGAAATATGTTTTCCAAGTTGTGTGGTTTCTCTCCCTCCCTTTAGGAAGGCCAATTAGTCATAGATTTGATCTTTTTACATATAATCCCATATTTCTGAGAGGTCTTGGTCATTCTTCTTTATTGTTTTTTCTTTGTTTTGATTGAGTTATTTTTGACAGCCAGTCTTCAAGCTCTGAGTATATCTTAGATCTGGCTGTGGAGGGTTGCAAAGCCCTGACCTCTTCAGAAGTTTAGCTTCACCTTGAATTCAAAGGTGTATATTAGTGTTTCATCCCAAGCACTAGCCAAAACTAAAATCTTCTTGGCTCTATAAATCCAGGAAAATGACAGTGAGTCATGGAATCTACAGCCTGATGATGGGGATCAATATCTGATTCCATCTAACAGGTCCTATTACTATTACTATTAGTTATAGACACCACAGGATGAGTTGAGACATTGTCGATAATAAGGACAACTTCAATATTTGGGATTCTCACCCAAAATATTTCTATCACAAAGTAAGTAATACTATTTCCAAATCCATGTATCATAGAATTATTCAACAGTTTTAGAGGCACTTACATTTATTTCTGCTATTTGGACTCATAGACAAAAAAAATTGAATTAAAAATAGTTTCCTTTAAATATACAGACTCTAGGGCACATAATACCTCTCACATCATTAGTCTTCCAATTAGAATGAAATGGTCTTGTAGAAAGTAACCCACAAAATCATGTAGTTCTAGCTATGATCAACATAAAACAGCATTGGCATCACTGTTCACAGATACCACCAGAGCATAAATAACAAAGTATTTTCAATTTTTTGATCATCCAAAGGCATTAGTTTATTAAATCCATAATGAATCAATTTCAAAATAGATGCCCACCATATTGGTGTTCTGGGCTATTGTTTAAATAAACTTATAGATTAAATTTCAATTCAGTGTTTATAATGTTTACAGTATTTCTTCTTATTCTTGACTGAATTTCAACATCTGCAAAATCTGTTTTTCAACCCAGACCACTTATTTTTGAGACCTTCTAGATATCTCCGTTTTACACCTCACGTGGATGTCAAAATCCAAATTCACCATATTTATCCACACAGTTGTTTGTTTATCCTTTCCTATATTACATAGAGAGGCCAATACTTTCAGTCAGCAGAAACTGAAAGACATCTGCAAACTTGACTCTTCTTCACTCCCCACTCCTAGCAGCACCAAGTCAGATTGCTTTTAGCTCATTTGTATGTCTATAACCGGTCCTCTTCTAAAGTACAAATTTTATAATCCCAGACAAATATTATATTCTTCTTACTGGTTACCTATCTCCCTAAATAATCCATCCTCCACACTCCTCCCCTCACATCCTGAGCAGCAGCACATCACTCCCACTGACTATAAGAGAAAGCTAGTTAGAATTTTGCCTCATTTGTCTCATCTTTCAAACAACCTACATGTAGATCTAAAGCTCCAGAGGCAAATTCATGAGCTCCCTGAATGCCCGTCACCTCCTCCTCCATTCAGCTTACACCTATGTATCAATGTCACTCAACTCAAATATCATCTTCATCTTGGAAATTTTCCCAGACATTTTTTCTCCTACCCAATTCCTCTAGCTAGAAGAGGGCAGAGGAGCCTACTTATTGTATGCCTGTGGCACCCTGATGCTACTTCAATGCTAATGTTAAATTTTCATTGTTATAAGCATTTGTTTTCTTTCCAATATGATCTATCTCTATGCAGGATTATTTTGTTTGTTTATTTTTAAATCCATATTGTCTGATGCAGGACTTGGTATATCATAAAGTTAAAATTTATTGTTCAATTAATTGAATGGGGTATGAAATTGAAGAGTAAATATTAATTCTGAAATTAAAATTAACCTAAAATTACAATGTTTTCCCTGCTCCATACCTTATTTGTTTTGTACCAGTCACATACCTGTTACTTTGCAAAAGAACATTTTTTAGAGAAATATACACTAATTGGCATCATCCAAACTTGCATATGAAAAGTAGAAAACTAAATTCATGAACCAGATGTTTATCTATTCAATGTCAAACATCTGGTTGTTTATATCATTAGCAGTGATAGGTTAATTTTGTTTTAATTTTTCATCAGGGTGTTTAGTAGCATGTAGAAACAACTTATATCTTTAATATAATAAAATATGTTTTATACACACATAAAAGAATAATGTGCTTATATTAAGTAAAATATCAGCTGGCCTCATTGTCTTTTTATATTTTCACTTCTATAATTTTTTCTCTCAAGGTGTTTTTCATAGAATACATCCACACCCTCTTCACACACCTATAAGTTAGGCATTTTCAACCACATTTTACAAATGAGGAGGTCAGAGAAATCATCCCAGGGCATAAAATAAGATTGTGGAGAGCTATGGTTTAAAACCAGGTCTTTCTTATGACTTATGACCGTAATTCATTCCAGCACAGGCCACTGTTTAATATAGCATTTACTAACAAAGCATATACTAAATGTATTTTGGTATCATTTCATGATGATCTTGCAAATCTTTTATATTTTTAAATGCTATATTTAC